>NW_027186947.1:7339-30030 GCF_028583685.1 Petaurus breviceps papuanus | reverse complement strand
CTCCTGCACCAGCATGGAGGTCCCTTCCTCTCACCTCCAGAGGCACTGTGCCTGGCAGATGTGCTTGGATGCACTGGAATCCTATTGGCTAGTCCACCATGATGGAATGGATGGAGATCTGTAGAGGGGAGGACAAGGGCTGAGGGCAATCATGGAATGACCTCAGTATTCTTAGCTGAGGGCAAGGTTGCCTGTAAGGGAAGGAAGACAGAGGTGAGGGCTTGAGGAGAGTGGGGGGAATGGAAAACTCTTCTTGGGGAAAGGGTTGAGATGGAGAATCATGGGGAGAAAGTACGACTCTGGCAGAGTCTTACACAGCGAAGTTGGCTGAGCCCCAGCCCTGGACAGCTCATTGGGTTCTTACTGGGTCTGAAGGAGAGAAGCATGGGGTGTGGCTCTGGAGGAGAGGTGCCCTCCCCCCCCCCCCCCTGGGCCTGGGCCCCTCTCAGCCAGGCAGGGAGGCCCTGCCAGCCCTTCCTAGTGGAGCTCATTCCCCTGTCAAGGAAGACCTCAGACCTCCTTCACTGCTGCTCATCCCCCAGGGAGTTCATGGACCCCAGGACTGGCTGATTCTTTTAGAATCCATAAATCAGTAACCTTGACCAAGCACCTACTATGTGCTGGGGTCTGGGCTAGGCCCTGGAGAGGTTCAGATGAGGCTCTCTTGCAGGCCCTGCCTCACAGCACCCCTGTTTCTGCAGCCTCAGTGTCCCTCACAGCACCCTTGGTGCCCCCCAGGTTTTTTGAGTTCAGGCCAAATCAGAGACCACCATGGTCAGCACAGACCAGAACTTCAGGCAGAGCCAGGAAGCCATCCTTGGTATGAGTCCACTCCTGGAAATGTGTCTATGGCCTAAATGGTCACAGCAGCCACTAGACCTGAAAAGCAAGGCCCAGTTATGGCAGGACTTCAGCCCCCTTAACACATGTCAGCCCCTCAATGCCCTTTATACCCAGGAGTTAAACAGATCTGGGAATGGGGAGAATGTTCAGTAAGCCACAGAAAGAGGTCAAAATCCCATGAAAAACCTTGGTGTCCTCTCAAAAGACCAAAGCAACAGAAGAAAGGGGAACCTCCCAGTAATCCCTGCCGTGCCAGGCTGTCCAAAAAGAAACCCTGGGTCAGGCCCCTGAGGCAGCTCCCAGCAGACTTGCCTCAGCTGTTGCCCAGAAAGTAGCAAGGTTCTATGGAGGCTGTCAGGGAGATCCTTGGAGGTCCCTTTGACCCTCAGCCCAGGGGCCCAGGCTTTCCCTCTCAGGCTGGGTCATGGTGCCCCTGTCACTCCTATGGGGGCTTCTGGATGTCCTTCCCCAGGCCAGTGTTCCACATTAGCTGGGTGCCTGAACCTATGGTGCTGCACCAGCTGCTTCTGGCCTCAAAGGTTCAGGCCTTGTTCCAGGACTCAGCCAGAGAGGAGAGCAGGGCGGCCCCTGTCCCTGTGGGCACCCGAAGCAGCTGGACAGAGAGAGGACATCGGCTCACCCAGACCTTCAGGCTCCTCCTGGGCTTGGGCACATGGAGGTTCCCTTCTCTCCATTCCTCTCCCATTGTCCCAACAGGACAGATTAATGTGAGTTCAAAGCACTTTCTGTCCCACGGGAAATCAGGAACTGTCTCAGGGCCTCTTGGTTCCAAGGCTACTCTGTGGCCCTGTACGGGAAAGGTAAAAGTGTGGTTTCTCAGAGACTTTCTGCTAAAGTAAGGCCTTAGGCCTTAGGCCTAAGTTTCCATTTTTCTAGAAATTATATGACTTTGAAACTTTAGAAGTCTTTCTGTATAGCTGCTCTGTTCTAGTCAGCCCTTCTCACCCAGCTTACCATAAAAGAGTTAAGTTTCTATAGAACTGCAAGAATTGCTGAACAAGACTGCTGATAAGGAGACCAGGCAGTAACCTTGGGAGAGTTGAGGCAGTAGCCTTGGGAAGTAGCTCAGTCCCTGGTTCTCAGAAAAACTCCTAGATAATACTAAAAATAATGAAGAATGGAAGGAGCGGCAGCAGCAGGTGGATGTGACCAGTCAAGGGACAGACAGCAGCCTTGGGGTACTCAAGTCCTGATAAGAATGTGTCTAGGGTAAGACTGAAGGGGGTTCAGTATTCTGAGGTTGTACCACACTGACATAATGGGCCTAATGTATGTTATCTAACAAGATTAGAGCCTCATTAGTAATAATCATGTTAATGTTTGGGAGGGGCGTGTAACCCTTGCTTATTTAACCCCAATTCAGCTTCTGTAAGGTGGCCTCCTCTCTCTGGGTGCTGTCCCAGAGACTGGACTGCCCACTTCTCGAGAGATTCTAATAAATCTTTCTACCTTCACTTTGAGAGGTCTCCGAGTAGTCAATTTGGGTTAGGGTCTCCGCACCCCACACAGTCCTGAGAGATAAGGACGTGCTGAGGGCCACAGTCCAGTTGCCTACTCAAAAGGAAGTGTTCAGAGCCTGATAGCTTGAGGAGCAGCAGCTGACATGACTGGTTCGGCCCCTTCCATTGGCTCACACTCCCCGTGCATGAGGAGATCCTGCTTGAATCATGCTCTATACAAGGAGCCAGTTTTCTTTCCCCCACGCGCCTCCCGTGTTACAGGAACAAACTGCAAGTCATTTCTCTCTCTCGTCTCTGGTCTCTTCAGTCCCTCCTGAGAACACAACCTAAGGCTGGCCCTTAGGTTAGTAAAGTTTGGGGCTGCTTACAGCTGCTGCTAAACAGGGACAGGTGGGGCCTGGAGAAGAGCCCCAGGATCTGGCCAGTGCGCCCTGAGACACACGGGGTATGAACACCCCTGCTTCCAGGGGCTCCAGGACTGGACTCCCCAGTGGGCTGTTCGGTAACCGGAACCAGCAGGGCTCAGAGAACAGTGAGTAAAAATAGGACCAAACCTAAGCATAGTGAGACCAGGGGACAGAGACAGAAACAAAGAAAAACTGTGAAGCTTCAACACTGCGAAACATTCATTGATTTGGCAGTAAAGTTTCACCTTCAAGGCTAAATAGGGACGGGGCCCTCTAGGGAAAAGCTTTCAGCAGTTTTAGGGCTATAAGAGTAACCAAGCTAAGTGGGAGATGAGGGACTAGAAACAATAAGCAAGTGAGTCCGGCGTTGGTAAAAAGCTGTCAGGAGAAAATGGGACAGATATAAAGTGAAAGTAGGGCCCGAGAATATCATCTAAGACTTAAAAAGAATAGCAAAAGAAAGCTGGGAACCAGCCCAGAGACAGAGGAGTGAGAGGTTCTGTGGAAGAAGGACTCCAGGATTTCCCCATTTCTGCCTTTTTTCTATGGAATATATTGATGATATGTTTAACATCAGAAAGGCGAGTGCCAAAGGAGGCCTGAACACTGCAGTGTGATGCAGCTGTCTCTAATACTATCAAGTAAGTCTTTCCCGGCCTGGAGTGCCAAGCAGCTCTGTTAATTTTTTCAGATCTCCTACTATTTCTGTAAGCTTTTGGATCCACTCTGTTATTTTCTATCTCCCTGTTTTGTTTATGTGTCTTTGTGGGAATGAGTGACAGTAATTTGTCATTCTGTAAGATTTAAAATGCCCTGGACTGCGGAACTTTCGGTGAATAGGTATAAATTATTTGCATGAAAGATGTGAACAGAAGTTTTAGGGTTTTTAAAAGCTTAATGATCTCTTTCTCCCACTCAACTCTGGCCAAGTTGGGTGCCGACCAGGAGATAAGATAAGGGACTTTTTCCCTCAGCTCAAAGAGGCAAACGGACAAGCATTTCACCCTTTCCTGCCTCACCTATTAGAGAGAAAATTTTGTGTGTTGGAATGCTACTGAAAATCAATTTGAACTTATTCTGGTCCTTTTAGGGAATGTGAAAAGTGAATTAGTATCACTCCTAACTTGATGCTAAGATCTGATAAAGAAACCTTTAAAAGGTGAAAGCTTCAAGCCCCCCAGTTTGCAGGAGTGGGGCAAGGCATGCCTCTGGGATGTTTCCAGTCCTAATTCCTCTAAAGGGTTGAAAGCTTTTCACTCTCTAAGAAATTCTTATGAATAAACATTACACTAGAGTACAAATTAAAATTGGCTGAAAACATTTTTACAAAAATTCATTAAAGCCTCTCTTCCCTGATTAGGCTAAAAGAGAGTGCCAGAGATTAATAGGGAATTGAAGTTACCCTCCCCAATCTGGCAAAAGGGAGGAAACACAGTAAAGTTATCAGGGACCCCCCTATCAACAGCCCTGAGGCACCCTGATGCCCACACCTTTAAGCAAGCAGATAGACTTCTCCGATTCAAACCCCTACATCCACAAGCAGGCTCTGCAGCTGTGAGGAGAGGAGAAAAACCTGTACACTCGATTAGCCCAATTTTTATCATTAATTTTTACAAGTGATGATTTCAAAATAAAACTGATGTCAAAATGTTATGTGGGGATCATTATAAGCCAAAAATAGCATTAGATAAGCTAGTTTTCAATCTGAATTTTGTTGAAACTAAAAGATAGAGAAAAAGCTTGTGTAAAAACAGTTGTCAATTAAAGTTTTATAATGTTTGTATATGCTATATAGGAAACCAGTTATTTACATATTTACCTGTAGTTAAAAGGAGGTTACAACTAAAACAATTTGATTATCACTTATGGAAATTATTACCTAAGTTACTTTATTGTTTAAATGCTAAAAACTAAAATTGTACTATATGTAGAAAGGAAGAGACTAGTGAAAAACTTTATTTGGATTAATTCTATTCATTCAGACCATTCCTCCTGCATGTAGAAGATCTGATGAAGCAGGGGCATCACCCCCAACCCCTCCCTGAAGTCCATCTCAGTTATTCTTATTTTGTAAAACTGCCAAGGAAACTATCATTAGAGGCAAGGTCATTGAGCCTGAGAAAGGAACTTGTTTTAATTGTAACTTGCTAAGAAAGTTGCAAAATATTAAAAAGATTTCTAATAATTTGGCTTTTACACAAGGACAAGTTAAATTTGAGAAAGAAAAATGTTAAATAAAATTCTTTATGTAGGAGAAACCTAGAAAATCTTTACTATTTATTACAGCTCCATGGGAATAAAAAAAAAATGAATTGTAATTGTCGATGAACCATGATTTGGTGACAGAAATTTTTTTTAACTACTTAAGGCTCCCCTTAAGAAGATAACAACAGACACCATAGAGAAGGCAGACACTAGAAGATGGGAGCCTAAAATGCCTCTTGAGACAGCTCTGATATGGGGCTATATGCATCAGGATGAAGGTATTATAGAGTGGGTCTGTCCTAAATCACAAGGAAAGAGAGCCCTACCTGAATATTTAGAACAAGCTGTGATGACGAGCCAGAGGTTATTACTGACTGACCATGGCATTCTACACATATTTGGTATTCCGCATAACCCTACCGGACAAGCAATCTCAAAAAACTAAAAGGGGGAGAGGGACCTATAAGACAATTACACATTGATAAAATATTGTACACCCTAAATTACCTGAAACTCGATGCAACTGATCTCACCCCGGCTATGAAACAGCTCGGAGGCAATCAAAAACATAAATTCGAAATGGGACGGTGATACAATAATAAAAAACAAAGACAGGTTATGTGGAGAACACCTGCTGGTAATAGGGAGGGCCCTTATAACCTGGGGGCCAGGGTATGCTTGTATTTCCACACCATGGTCACCAGTGGGTTCCTGCAAAAGCTGTCCATGTTATCAGTGACTCTAAAGGAGAAGAGGAGGTGCCCGTCCCGATGACAGCAGAGACCACACAAGACGAATCACCAAGGGATGTTGCCGCTGGTTGCTGCCTTCACCACACTCGCCATCTCACCACCTATTCACGCAGAACAACACAGATGGGCTATGATGTTGGAGCCACTCTGGCTGAGGGCGGTAGCCTGGGGGAAGGAGGTCGTTGAACCAGTTTTTCAAGGGAATGGTAGTCACAACATGACTGTTCTTACACTGTATATATGCTTGGGATACAGGGGACGCCCTGTAATTCCTCTCTTCCCCAGCGTACAGGGGGAAGCCTAGTTTGTAAGCCCAATCATTTACTAGAGACTTGTGCTGCTCACTGGTGGACTTGAAAAACTGTATTCGACAAGTACAGTGAGCTCCAGTCTTGGCACCTGATAAACCACACCAGTTACAACTCTGTTCCTCCACCCGTGGGGCCGCTCTTGGACAGGACTTTGGAAGGCGATGGCAGTCATGGGGCAATCTTATAGCCCGCTCTATTTCTCTTGCTATGTCTCTATCAACCATACAAAATCGACTTGTACAGGCCCAATTTGTGGGGGACCTGGCAAAGAATGTGTCACTGGGTTTTGGAAAGCAAGCCTGTATCAATGAGGAATTTTATAAAATATTGAAGGATGTCACTAAAGCCACTGTGGCCCTGGGGGATGAAATAGCAGTGGGCACATTATTGTTTTGTGGCCCTCCGCTGCTTGGCTCGATGTTTGAAATGCTTTGTAATAGCTTAGCAATGATTCAGGCTGATACTCACCTTGCACTTTTTCAAAACAAAAAGGGGGAATTGGACAGGACAATGTGAGTTCAAAGCACTTTCTGTCCCATGGGAAATCAGGAACTGCCTCTGGGCCTCTTGGTTCCAAGACCACTCTGTACTCCTGAGAGATAAAGATGTGCTGAAGGCCACAGTCCAGTTGCCCACTCAAAAGGAAGTCTCCCGAGACTGCTCACTTGATAAGCAACAGCTGACGGGACTAGTTCGGGCCCCTCCATTGGTTCACACACCCTGTGCATGAGGAGATCATGCTTGAATCATGCTTTATATAAGGAGCCAGTTATTTTTCCCCCGAATCTGCCATGTTGGAAAAAACTGCAAATTGTTTCTCTGGTCTCTGGTCTCTTCAGTCACTCCTGAGAACACAACCTAAGACTGGCCCTTAGGTTAGTAAAGTTAGCAGACACTTACACCCAACGTCTTCTCAGGTGATTCAGCCAAGGCTCAAGCCCTCAGTGCCATGACCTGGGATGTGATAACATAGCAAGAGCATTTCTCAGCTCCCCTGGGACAGAGCCAAGGGGACCAGAGGCCAGGTGTGCCTGAGGACATGATGCTGAAGTAGCAGTCCTGTGTCCTGGACATGTTCCTCATACCCTGGGCCAAGCAAAGGCCTAACCCTGTGCCCACCTGCCCTGACTGTGAGGAATCTGCTGTCCCCCCTCCTACATATGCCTTCCTCTGCTCCAGCTGGGTTCTCTGACTCAGCTTTCCTGAGTTGGTCTCTTTCTCTCAACAACTTTTCCCAAAAAAGTGATTCTTCTTTCTCCACCTCTTTATCCTTCTCACCCAGAACACTGGGCTCCCCCTGACTTCTTCGCTGCTCATCCTCCACCTGCTTCTCCCCCTCCCCTGGAGCCCCCTGGTCTCTGATGGGGGAGCCCTGGTCCAGCCCTGCCAGGAGTCAGGCCCCCATGTCCCTCCCCCCATCCCAACCTGTGTCCCTCTGCCCATCCCCTAGCCCCTTTTTGTGTGGGGTCTTTATCAGTAGAAAGGAAGCTGCTTGAGGACAGGGCCTGCCTTGTTGGCCTTTACTTATGTTTCCCCTGGGAGCCCAGTTCTAGCCAACACAGAGTGCTCAATCAATGCGTCTTCTCCATCCAGAACTGAGCTCAGAGGAGATGCCCTTTGTGAAGCCTTCTGCCCAGTGCCTGGCACACAGAAAGTGTTTAATAAATGCTTGTTTCCTCCCCTGCCCTTCCCCCCACCCTCCATCTCTTCCTCTGGCTCTCTCTCCCTCCCTGCCTAGGGAATGACTCAAGAAACCTCAGTCCCCCAGTAGACAAGGACCCATTTCACAGAGAAAGTAACCCCAACACTGAGGCCATGAAGTGCTTAGTCACAGACAATGTCTGGGGCCAGTGGCTGATTGGCCCCATGCTAGATGAATCCGGAAAGATTGAGGGGAACAGCAGAGAGAAAAGACGGAGGAATAAGATAGAGAGGTGAGCTAGAAATGGAGGCTCGTCCTGTCTTATTTATGTTCAATAAATATTTTATTAATATTTTGGTTTGTTATGTCTTCCTCCCTCCTTACATCATTAACTTCCCTTTGCCCACTTCTAATTTCCAAGGACACATTTTCTTCCTTCAACTACTGGATTTCCTTTTTAATTGGCTGGCTTTCTTTTCATAATCTTCTGGGTTTTATTCTTGGATGCTCTCTCTTTTTTTTTTTTTTGTTTACCTCGATATCTCTCCTTTGATTTCTGAAGTCTTTTTAAAGATCTGCTGTGAATTCTTTGGGGTCAGGTGACCATTTGACATTACTCCTTGTGGCTAAAGGGGGTTTCTTTGCTTTGCTATTCTCCTCTGAAGATGAGCCCCAGGCTTCTCTATTCCCACTGTAATTCTCTGTGCTTGGATTCTTTCTCCTTTGCATGTTCATTTTTTCCTCTGTAGCAGCTGAGTTTTCGCAATCAATTCTAGTCCCGGGGACTAGGGGAATAGCTCTCCTTCAGTTTCCCCCTCTGGCCTGGAACCAAAACCAAATGTCCAGGCTCCTGCAAATGCCCACATCTGGCAGAGCCCCTCCCCTAGGGCTGCTGCATTCTCCTGGTGCCTGTCAATTGGTTCCCACCTCCGGGCGAGTCTCCACAGCACAGCTGGCTCTGGCATTTCTGGTCAGCCTAGGTTGCCTCAATCTTCTCTGGCTCAGACACCCTACTGTCCCAGGGATAAAGGTTCCTGTGCCTGGGACTGAGGCAGCCTCCCAACCCAGCTAACCCCAGGGCTTGCTGCTTCTTCCTTAAGCACACCTGGCCTGGAGATATTTACTCTTCACAGGGACCAAATTTCTTCAGATCTTCTCTGTCCCATGAGGACCACACTTCTGCCCCTGCTCTCATTGATTTTAGCTACTCTACATTCCCAAGGCGGTATTGTTATCTCATTTGTGGAGCAAATCTGGAGAGCCTGGAATTTTCTCTCCCATTGCACCATCTTCCATGAGAGCAACAGCTTTTGGCTAATTTTTCCTTTTACATAACCCGAGCTTACATTCATGTGACTACTGATCATTTGGATTTCTTCCTCTGTAGAAGGATTATTCACTATTGTGACAGTTTTTCACTTAGGGATGCTTCATATTCTCATAATGTGAATCTGTTCCATGGATCTGGAAAATGAGGCTAATCCATTCCTTGGCAACTCTGAAGAGTCTTTCTAAACCTTAATGCATATAAGGCTCCTTTTCCTCCTTCCACTGTTCTCACAGGAGGGAACATAAATTCAGGCAAAAAGGCAGACCGTCCCTGTTTTCAAGGAGCTCCCATTTCTAAGAGAGAAGGCGCTTTTTAAGAGGGGAGACCTTCCTCCTGACCTTCCCTTGGGCTGCCATTGATCCTGTGGCCACCAGAGGGAGACATTGGGATGTGTTTGGGGCTGAGTTGGGCTGAAAATGCCCCCTGGGGCTCCTGGCCCCTGAGCTCCTGGTCTCCTTCCTGTGCTCTGGGGGAGGCTCAGCTGATGCTGCCTTCCCAGCCCCTCCCCCTGAGCTGGGGGCAGATGCAGAGCTGTCCCTCCCAACACCCCACCTTTAGGAGACACTTCAGAATTCCCTCAGGCCCCAGAGTGTGAACGACATCCTCAGGGACTAAAAATGTGCAGACCAGTCCAATGAGAAGCCTGTGTTCAGCACTCCCCCTGTGCCTGGCACTGTGCCAGGGGCAGGGGGCACAAAGACAAACAGGAGCAGTCTCTGTTCTCCAGGCCCTTCCCTTCTATTGGAGGAGCCCAGAGGCCCCTGAATGGGGAAGGACAACACAGAGAAATGCCAGGGCCTGACATGGGGAAGGGAAGGCCCAGGGTGAGAAGGCCTAAATGGTCCCAGCAGTCACTGGAACAGTAATACAATGCCCAGGTATGGCAGGAGTCCAGCCAACCAGTCCTGGGCTCCATAAGCTCCCTGGCGGATGACCAGGAATGAGAGGGGTCTGAGGTCTTCCTGACCAGGGGAGTGAGCTCTTCTAGGAAGGGCTGGCAGAACCTCCCAGTCTAGCTGAGAGGGCCCCAGACCTAGGGAAGGATCAAACCCCACCAGACCCACACAGTAGCTCTCTTCCACAGTCAGGAAGACCCTCATGAGATGTACAGGGTTGGTGACCCCAAGCCTCATCCAGGACCATCCTCGCCACCCACAGGGTTCCCTAGGTCCTTCTCTCCCAAGCCAGCATGGCTCTATTACACCCTTAAATCCCAGTGTGTGTGACCAGATCACCTTCCCTGTAGACATTCTTCCCATTCCCCTCAATCCCCTAGCTCCACCCCCACTTCCCTCACTCACAAAAGCTGCAGTTAATCCTTTACTCAGGAGACTGGGGCCATCACAACTTTTCTCTACCAGAAAAGGGAGGCTCTTGGGTCTGTATGTAGACCTGGGGAGGTGGGAGAGTTCATCCTGAGGTGTCAGTGCCCTGGGATGGGCATTAGGGGTTCCTCACCTGAAGCTAGCAAAGGCTCAGGAGGGTGTGGGTCCAGAGCTGCCCCTGAAGTGGCCAAAACTGGGGAGAAGCTGACAGGGGCTCCCAGGAGGTCAGCAGAGCTCAAGGAATGAGGGGGGAGGCCCTGGGGTAGAGAGGAAGGAGGGGAGGGCTGGGGAAGGAGTCTGGGAGGAGTAGAAGAGGCCCCTGAGGCAGAATAACAGGGAGGGAGGAGGGGAGGAAGGGCCTGAGGGAGAAGCTCTCTCTGCCCTGTGCTCCCCAGGCCCCTCTCTGGGGCCCAGAGGGGAAGGCACAGGCTGAGCAGGCCCGGGAGGGTTTTTGTCTCACTTCCCCCTCAGTCTGTGTCACTGTGAGCATCAGAAGCACCATCCCACTGAAGACAATGATAAATCAGCCTCATCCTCAGTCTGGAGCCCAGAGATGCTCAGGGTGGCCCTGAGTGTTCCATGTTCTAGACCCAGAGCTGTGGGCAGGGATCCCCTCGGGCCACTGCTAGAACCATGCATCACCAGCTTTGGGGCCTGACCATATTTCTGCTGCCACCAGTGTACCTTTTTACTAAGAGCTTTATCCCCAGCCCAGGACATGGCAGCTGTCTCTGGCAGAGCCTTGGTCACCAAAGTTGACTGAGTCCCCAGCCTTTTACAGCTCATTATATTCTTATTGTGTCTGGAGGACAGAAGCTGTGTGAGTCTGATGGGATGTGGCACTGGGGGAGAGAGGCCTCTTTCCCTTCCTTCCCTGGGCCTGGGCCCCTCTCAGCAAGGCTGGGAGACCCTGCCAGCCCTTCCTAGTTGAGCTCATTCCCCTGCCAGGAAGACCTCAGACATCCCTCACTGATGCTCATCCCCAGGCAGTTCATGGACCCCAGGACTGGCTGCCTCTTCTAGAATCCAACAGTCAATCTGTAACTTTGGCCAAGCACCTTCTATGTGCTGGGGTCTGGGCCAGGCCTGGAGGTGCTCAGATGTGGCTTTCTTGCAGTCCCTGCCTAACACTATCCCTGTTTCTGCAGCCACACTGTCCCTTACAATACCCTTGGTGGCACCAGGTTTTTTCAGTGAGGTCTGACCCAAAGCACACCATGGTCAGCACAGGCCAGAACTTCAGGCAGAACCAGGAGGCCATCCTTGGTATGAGTCAGCTCCTGGAAATGCGTCCATGGCACAAATGGTCACAGCAGCCACCAAACCAGAAATACAGTGCCCAGATATGGCAGGAGTTCAGCCCCTTTAACACATGCCAGCCCCTCAATGCCCTTTATACCCAAGACTTAAAAAGATCTAGGAAATTAGGAGACTGTTCAGGAAGCCACAGAACAAAAGGCAAAATCCCATGAAAAACCCTAGTGTCCTCTCAAAAGACGAGGCAACAGAAGAGAGGGGAAACCTCCCAGGAATCCCTGCCATGCCAGGCTGTCCAAAAAGACATCCTGTGTCAGGCCCCTGAGGCAACTCCCAGCAGACTTGCCTCAGTTCTTGCCAGGATGTGAGAGTGAGGCTGTCAGGCAGATCCTTGGGGGCCCCTTTAACCCTCACCGCGGGGGACAGGCTTCCCCTCTCAGGCTGGGGCATGGTGGCCCCTGTCACTCGTATGGGGGGCTTCTGGATGTCCTTTCCCAGGCCAGTGTTCCACATTAGCTGGGTGCCTGAAACCCATGGTGCTGCACCAGCTGCTTCTGGCCTCAAAGCTTCAGGCCTTGTTCCAGGACTCAGCCAGAGAGGAGAGCAGGGCGGCCCCTGTCCCTGTGGGCACCTGAAGCAGCTGGACAGGGACAGGACATGGCCTCACCCAGGCCTTCAGGCTTGTCCTGGGCTTGGGCGCATGAAGGCTCCCTTCTCTCCATTCCTCTCCCAGTCTCCCAACCTCTTCTCAGGTGATTCAGCCAAGGCTCAAGCCCTCAGTGCCATGACCTGGGATGTGATAAGACAGAAAGAGCATTTCTCAGCTCCCCTGGGACAGGCCAGGGGCACCAGAGGCCAGGTGTGCCTGAGGGCAGGAGGCTGACATAGACAGCCCTGGGGCCTGGACATGTTCCTCATACCCTGGGCCAAGCAAAGGCCTATCCCTTTGCCCACCTGCCCTGACTGTGAGGAGTCTGCTGTCCCCCCTCCTACATATGCCTTCCTCTGCTCCAGCTGGGTTCTCTGCCTCAGCTTTCCTGAGTTGGTCTCCTTCTCTCAACAACTTTTCCCAAAAAAGTGATTCCTCTTTGTCCACCTCTTTATCCTTCTCACCCAGAACACTGGGCTCCCCCTGACCTCTTCACTGCTCATCCTCCACCTGCTTCTCCCCCTCCCCTGGAGCCCCCTGGTCTCTGATGGGGGAGCCCTGGTCCAGCCCTGCCAGGAGTCAGGCCCCCATATCCCTCCCCCCACCCCAGATCCCAACCTGTGTCCCTCTGCCCACCCCTAGCCCCTTTTTGTGTGAATCTTTACCAGTAGAAAGGAAGCTGCTTGAGGACAGGGCCTGCCTTGTTGGCCTTTACTCATGTTTCCCCTGGGAGCCCAGTTCTAGCCAACACGGAGTGCTCAATCAATGTGTCTTCTCCATCCAGAACTGAGCTCAGAGGAGATGCCCTTTGTGAAGCCTTCTGCCCAGTGCCTGGCACAAGAAGGTGTTTAATAAATGCTTGTTTCCTCCCCTGCCCTTCTCCCACCCTCCATCTGTTCCTCTGGTTCTCTCTTCCTCCCTTGCTAGGGGATGTCTCTGGAAGCCTCAGTCCCCCAGCAGACAAGGACCCATTTCACAGAGAAAGTGACCCCAACACTGAGGCCATGAAGGGCTCAGTCACAGACAATGGCTGGGGCTGGGGGTTGACTGGCCCCATTCTAGATGAATCTGGAAAGATCAAGGGGAACAGCACAGAGAACCAACACAGGAGCAGGAAGGAGAGGTGAGCTAGAGAAGGGGGTCATTCTGCTAGGACATCCGCACATTGTTTGGGCTGGTCCTCAGGATGCAGACTCCAGCTCTTTCAGCTCCACACTCAACCATCTCCTGGAAAAATCATTCCAGAGAGAAAAGCTTTGGGCCCCAGGGCTGGATCCAGGCCAGGAGGAGGTCTTCTGGCTGGGGTCTGTATTATTGGGTCATCAGCACAGATGTGATCATTGAAGGCAAGGCCTGAGAATGGTCCTGGGGAGGGACCCATTGTAGCCTCACTGGCATACACACACATGGATACAGCCAGTGAGGAAAAGCAGGAAACAGGATGGTTTTCCTTGACTAGGCACATTGTTAAAAAAAAAAAAAAGATGGGGGGGCGGAATTTGGTTTAACTTTTTATCCAATGGATTGGGAAGGGGAGGAATTAGACACATGTTAATGTCTTCAAATGTAAAAGTGGTCAAGTCCAGGATGTGGAATGCTGACTGCACTGTCTGCTGAGGCCACTTTATGTCATTGCTTTACATTGTGAACAAGGGAGCTCTCAGGGAGTGGGGTCATCAGAAAAATTCTGTAATGTAAAAACCATACCTAGCAACAAAATATGACTTTAAAGAAAGAAAGAAAGGCCCCTCCCCATTCCTGCTTCCAATCAATTCTGGTCGCCCACTCCCCCCCCCCCCCCCCCCCCCCCCCCCCCCCCCCCCCCCCCCACCCCCCCCTCTCCTTGCTAGCCGCTGCTCACTCTCAGACTTAGCCCTGCTCGTTCCCACTAGGATTGGGACTCATTTTCGTGCATCCTACAGCCAGGGAAAGTGCCATGGGAAGGATTGTGGCCTCCTGAGGAGCAGTCAGGGTTTCTAAAGGAGGGCAGGGGCCGAACGCTGTCTTCCCCTGCCCCTGGCTTCAGAGTTATTGTCAAAGGCTTGGCCCATCCATGGACTAGCATCAGTAAGAAGCAATGATACCAGGCCAGTGTGAGGTACTCCCATGCCCGGCTTTCTGCCCTCCCCCAAACTGGCTGCTGAAATTTATTATTATTCCAAACAAAACCCCTAAAACAAAACAATTGGCTCATTCATGGTGTGTTTTGCTTTAGTGACTTTGCACAGAAACACCATTTTGCCTCCTAAGATTTTAGAAATGAGTTCACAGTTTTTCTAAGTCATTTATTGTTCTTGGTTTCCATCTCTCTCTGCTTTTCAAGGAAGTCAAATGTTTGCTTGTTAGAATGCTTTCTATGCTTTAAAAAAATCTCCTAGTTCTGGTTACAAGCTTTCCAAATTTTAGCAAAGATTGGACTCAGCACTGATGTCATTTCTCTTGGCACTTTCTCACTATTTCCTTGCTAATTACTGGTTGAGATGGTTCTCGGTCCAATGGTTTCAATTCTGGAGCACATTATTTCCCCATTCCCCTCCTTTCTTCTTGCTTCTCACTAACTGTGATCACTACATGACAAGTCCATGGTCTGTCTGTGCCCAGCTGATTCAGGACAACTGCCATGTCAATCACCAGTCTTTTCCTGCCTGCCCAAATCACATCACTTTTATGTTTTTGTGAAATGCCCATTTAGCACCTACCTTTTTTTACTTTAGTAAAAAAGCCCATTAGTTCAGGAAAGACAGGAGACATAGGTGGAGGCTTCCTGTCTTTGACCTCTCTCATCCCTAGTTCTTGAACCAGGCTTTTCCACCCTCACCTTTGCATTAAAGCCAAGAAGAATCAGACGGTTCCTTGATGAAGCTCTTTGCAGACCTTCTCTATTTCTTCACCATATTGGTGGATAAGCAGTACTTATCCTCATGGGCACTGATTTGCAAATATTGAGGACTAGTTCTGTAGACTGACCCCGTAGCCCATTCAGTGCTATTCCCTGTGGTCTTTGGGCACTAATTCTGCAATGTCCTTCTTTGCCTCCCCAAGGAGCCCTTGGGGGCCATACTTCCATTTCACTTGTCTTGCCTCTTTTCTTCTGGTTTGTTTCATTTATATTGAGCACATTGGGACTGATATGATCCAGCTATCCAGAAAACTTCACTCACTGATGATTGGACAAGAGTCACACATTTAAAATAGAAAGGAGCAAGCTGAAGTTTATGGATGGCCAAACATCTTTGTCCCTCTTGGAATGATCTTCCCCCTTTTCTACCACTTGGTTTGCTCAGGGAAGACCAGAAAGGAGCTGCTCAGGGCTGAGGGCCATTGCATCTTCTTTGTTTCATAGACAGCCTTGTTTTCTGCTCCACCAAACTTCCTGCTCTTTCTGTATGGTCAGCCTAATGGCTCTGAGTCTCTTCATACTAGCTGGACTGGTTCTTAGAGTGAAGACTCAGTCTCTTCTTGGGGACATACTCAGAAGATTTCTGGGCTGGTAGTACCTGCCAGAGCCAACATTCTGCTGACAAAGAGCCCGGGTGTAATGGTAAGGGAATTTGAAAATCTTCCTGCCCCTTAATGGGCCTGAAGTGGAACCCAAGAGGAGGGGCTTGATTGGGGGGAGGCTTGTTTTTCAGGAACGTCCACACCTTTTGTTACTTCAAAATTAGATGGTGAGTCATAAAGACTGTGATGTTCTCTGACCCTGGAGACGTATGTATGTTCTTTGAGGTGAGGTTTTGTTTTGGGGTTCACTTATGGGCAGAGTTGTGTGATTTGACCAGCTGAGACTCTGGGAAGCCATTAAGTAGCCCCCCAGCTTTGAAAACCCAGATGTTGGTGCTTCTTTCTCCAGGAACTAACTATATATGTATGTTATGGTCAGGTAGTTGGAAGCCCTGTCTGTTGGTCTGTTGAATTGTGTGTTATTTTCTCTGTCTGTATTTTTTGTGGGCTTGTAACTTCTGTTTGTATTTTCTCTGAAGTTCAGGGTGCTGACTTTCCCTCTTATCTAAGTGAATGATATACATGTTTGATTAAAGTAAGATTTCTAACCCCATTTGATTTGCTTTCCTTTAGAAAAGCAGATTAAAGAACCTGTGCTGGCAGCCATCCTGGGTGTGCTAGGGGGCTTGTGTTACAACAGGCTCTCCACCTAACGCACACCATGAGCAGGTAACCCAGTATGAATCTGGGCAAGTCATCATAATAGCAAGATAATAAATTTCAGCAGCCAGTTTGGGGGAGGAAAAAAGGTGGGAATGGAAATGGCTCCCTGCAAGGGGGGGAGCTATGGGGAGGAGCCATTCTTTCTTTCTTTTACAAATATTTTGTTGCTAGATATGGTTTTTACATTACAAACAATTTCTGATGACCCCACTCCAAGGGAGCTCTCTTGTTAACAATGTAAAGCAATGACATAAAGTGGCCTCAGCAGACAGTGCAGTCAGCTTTCCACATCCTGGACTCCACCACTTTTCCATTTGTAGACATTAACAGGAGTGTATTTTCTCTCCTTCCCAATCCATTGGATAAAATGTTAAACTAACTCCTCCCCCACTTTATTTTTGAAACAATTGTGCCTAGCCAAGGAAAGCCATCCTCTTTCCTGCGGCTTCCTCACTGGCTGCATCCGTGTGTGTTTCTGGGTATGCCCGTGTGGCTACAATGGATCCCTCCCCAGGACCAATGATCATGTCTCTGCTGAGGACCCAATAATACAGATCCTTGTAGGAGACCACCTCATGTCCTGGCCCGGGACCTCAGCCCAAAGTTTTTCTCCCTAGAAAGTTTGTTCCAAGAGATCTTTGAGTATGGAGCTGAATGATCTAGAGTCTGCATCTTGAGGACCAGCCCAGCCAATGTGGGGATGTCTCAGCAGAATGACCCCCTTCTGTAGCTCACCTCTCCATTCTTTTCCTCTCTCTGTTCTTTATGTCATTCCCCTAGATCTTTCTGGATTCATCTAGAATGGGGCCAATCAGTCCCCAGCCCCAGTCATTTTCTGTGACCACGCCCTTCATGGCCTCAGTGTTGGGGTCACTTTCTCTGTTAAATAGATCCTTGTCTGCTGGGGGACTGAGACTTCTGGAGTCATTCCCTAGGCAGAGAGGGGGAGAGAGCCAGAGGAAGAGATGGAGGCTGGGGGAAGGGCAAGGGGAGGAAACAAGCATTTATTAAACACCTTCTGTGTGCCAGGCACTGGGCAGAAGGCTTCACAAAGGGCATCTCCCCTGAGCTCAGTTCCAGATGGAGAAGATGCATTGATTGAGCACTCTGTGTTGACTAGAACTGGGCTCCCAGGGGAAACATAAGTAAAGGCCAACAAGGCAGGCCCTGTCCTCAAGGAGCTGCCTTGCTATTGATAAAGACCCCACACAAAAAGGAGCTGGGGGATGGAGGAGGGACACAGGTTGGGACTTGGGGTGGGGGGAAGGACATGGGAGCCTGACTCCTGGCAGGGCTGGATCAGGGCTTCCCCATTAGAGACCAGGGGGCTCCAGGGGAGGGGGAGAAGCAGGTGGAGGATGAGGAGAGAAGAGGTCAGGGGCAGCCCAGTGTTCTGGGTGAGAAGGACAAAGAGGTGGAGAAAGAGGAAACAACCTTTTTGGGAAAAGTTTTTGAGAGAAGGAGACTAACTCAGGAAAGCTGAGGCAGAGAACCCAGCTGGATCAGAGGAAGACATATGTAGGAGAGGGGACAGCAGACTCCTCACAGTCAGGGCAGGTGGGCACAGGGATGGGCCTCGGCTCAGCCCAGGGTATGAGGAACATGTCCAGGCCACAGGACTGTCTACATTAGCCTCCTACCCCCAGACACACCTGGCCTCTGGTGCCCCTGGCTCTGTCCCAGGGGAGCTGAGAAATTCTCTTGCTGTCTTATCACATCCCAGGTCATGGCACTGAGGGCTTGAGCCTTGGCTGAATCACCTGAGAAGAGGTTGGGGGACTGGGAGAGGAATGGAGAGAAGGGAGCCTCCATGTGCTTGAAGACCTGGGTGAGCTGATGTCCTCTCTCTGTCCAGCTGCTTCAGGTGCCCACAGGGACAGGGGCTGCCCTGATCTCCTCTCTGGCTGAGTCCTGGAACAAGGCCTGAAGCTTTGAGGCCAGAAGCAGCTGGTGCAGCACCATAGGTTTCAGTCACCCAGCTAATGTGGAACACTGGCCTGGGAAAGAACATCCAGAAGCCCCCCATATGAGTGACAGGGACCACCATGAGCCAACCTGAGAGGGGAAGCCTGTCCCCCGGGCTGAGGGTAAAAGGGGTCCCCAAGTATCTCCCTTACATCCTCCCTCTCAACTTACTACCTTCCTGGCAAGAACTGAGGCAAGTCTGCTGGGAGCTGCCTCAGGGGGCTGACCCACGGTTTTGTTATTGACAGCAGGGGTTCCTGAGAGGTTTCCACTTTCTTCTGCTGCCTTGGTCTTTTGAGAGGACACCAGGGTTTTTCATGGGATTTTGATCTATTTCTTTGGCTTCCTGAACATTCTCCTCATTCCCAGATCTGTTTAACTCCTGGGTATAAAGGGCATTGAGGGGCTGGCATGTGTTAAGGGGGCTGAACTCCTGCCATACCTGGGCATTTTATTACTGTTCCAGTGACTGCTGGGACCATTTAGGCCTTCTTACCCTGGGCCTTCCCTTCACCATGTCAGGCCCTGGCATTTCTCTGTGTTGTCCTTCCCCATTGAGAGCCTCTGGGCTCCTCCAATAGAAGGGAAAGGCCTGGAGAACAGAGACTGCTCCTGTTTGTCTTTGTGCCCCCTGCCCCTGGCACAGTGCCAGGCACAGGGGGAGTGCTGAACACAGGCTTCTCATTGGACTGGTCTGCACATTTTTAGTGCCTGAAGATGTTGTTCACACTCTGGGGCCTGAAGGAATTCTGAAGTGTCTCCTAAAGGTGGGGTGTTGGGAGGGGCAGCTCTGCATCTGTTCCCAGCTCAGGGGGAGGGGCTGGGAAGGCAGCATCAGCTGAGCCTCCCCCAGGCCACAGGCAGGAGACCAGGAGTTTAGGGGCCAGGAGCCCCAGGTGGCATTTCCAGCCCAACTCAGGTTCCAAACTCTTCCCAAGGTCTCCCTCTTGTGGCCACAGGGTCAATGGCAGCCCCAGGGAAGGTCAGGAGGAAGGTCTCCCCTCTTAAAAAGCGCCTTCTCTCTTAGAAATGGGAGCTCCTTGAAAACAGGGACAGTCTTCCTTTTTTGCTTGAATTGATGTTCCCTCCTGTTAGAACAGTGGAAGGGGAAAAGGAGCCTTATATGCATTAAGGTTTAGAAAGACTCTTCAGAGTTGCCAAAGAGTGGATTAGCCTCATTTTCCAGATCCATGGAACAGATTCACATTTATCAGAATACGAAGCATCCCTAAGTGAAAAATTGTCATAATTTGTGAATAGTCCTCTTTCAGAGGAAGAAATCCAAGTAAACAATAGTCATATGAATGTAAGCTTGGGTTATGTAAAAAACAATGAGCAAAAAGCTGTTGCTTTCAGGGAAGATGGTGGAATAGGAGAGAAAATTCTAGGCTCTCCAGATTTGCTCCAGAAATGAGATAATACCACCTCTTGGGGAATGTGGAGGAGCAAAAATGAATGAGAGCAGGGGCAGAAGTGTGGTCCTCCTGGGACAGAGAAGATCTGGAGAAGTTTCCCAGAAGAAACTCTGTCTCCGTGAAGAGTAATTGTCTCCAGACTAGGTCTGCTTAAACAAGAAGCAGCAAGTCCTGGGATTAGCTGGGTTGGGAGGCTGCCTCAGCCCCAGCCACAGGAACCTTTATTCCTGGGACAGTGAGGGAAGTAGCGTGTCTGAGTCAGAGAAGATGGAGGGAACCTTTGCTGACCAGGAATGCCAGACCCAGCTGTGCTGTGGAGAACTGGCTGGGTGTGGGAACCAATTGACAGGCACCAGGAGAATGTAGGATCAGTAGGAGACAGACTCTGCCAGATGTGGTCATTTGCAGGAGGCTGGAGGCTTGGTTTTGGTTCCAGCCAGAGGGGAAAACAGAAGGAGACCAGGTCAGCAAGGGAGGTTTGAGGTGTTTGGGTGGTTAAGGGGCATTGTGACAGCTGAATTCTTCGCCCTTGCCGTGTCTAACTCGGCCAAGTCACAGACGTATTCACAGTCTAAGATGACAGTTTTAAAAGGAAATTTTCTGCTAATGATGACTGTGAGCCCCGCCCCTCAGGGGAGAGTCCCAGAACAGGTGGAATCTTCTTTGGAATCCACATTGTCTCTGGTAACTTTGTTGCTGTTTATTTGTAAATTTTCTCTTCCTGATTCCCTGGAAAGGAAGACACTGTTTCTATGTTACAGTGTATAGGTTACTTTGTTGCAATAGAAGTGAATGTCCAGATCTAGGAGAGTTAAGTCAAAGAGCAGGCATGCAATTGTGCATGGCTGGAAACGCCTTACTGTGACATGGCTGGAGTGGCTCGGGTATGGCGCCCTCAAGGGCAGAGGAGGTCTGGAGATCAGAAGTGGTTCTCAGAGTGTTGGGTGCACCTGATTATCTTTAATCCAGCTGCTCCATAGGTTGTGAGAGTCTAAGGAAGACAGGGAGCAGAGGAAGGGCAAAAGCGCTGCTGTTAATGTCTCCGGGCAGACAGAGCTGTGGTGCTCCAGGGTCCACCTACCGGGAGAGCCGGCGTGCATTTAGTGGTTCCATAAAATGAGTCCCAGGAATAAACCATCAGGAGCTCAAGGAGGGGCCTCTGGGGAAGGAACCAGGGCTGGGAAGACTTACATTTTGTTTCCTCTAAATAAAAAAGAAACCAATGCTAATAAAACTATGTGTTAACCAGTTGATACTTTGCTAAATGCCTTGGTGCCTTTGAACATTTTTGAAAGTGACATCCTAAGGTGGAGGCTTGGAAGGCTGTAAAACTGAGGAGCTGAAGTTTCCTGGCATATAGATGTTTAAAGATGTGCATAGAAGGCCTGTCTGTTAATATGCTAAAGCTTTCTGATGTATGAAACACTACCTAGAACTATTCCATCACGAGGCAACGTGTAAGAGAGAGTGAGGCTGCTGACTTTGTGCCACTCGGCCTCCTTTAAATCCAATTCACATAAGAATCAAGACATCCCCTTGAGGTCATTGGTCCTCTTCTGAAAATTAACGATGAAGGACATAAAAAAAAACATATTCCAGGCACTGTGCTAAGTGTTCTCGTCTAACCTTATTTATCTTCCAAAGAACCCTGAGAGGCCAATAGTTTTTATATTACCTTTCCTGGATCAATTCTCTAGTTTAGTTGTTTTTCCAAGGAGAAATTTCACATTTTCTTCCATTTAAATTTTTTAAATTTTGTTTTATCCTCTCTTGATGTCTCATGGAGTAATTAGCTTCCAATTACTCAGTTCTACTTTTTAAGAAATTATTTTCTTCTTTGAGTTTTTGTACTTCCTTTTCCATTTGGCCAATTATATTTTTTTAGGGAGTTGTTTTCCTTGGCAAATTTCTGTACATCTTCTCCTGTGCTATTGACTCTTTTTTCCATGGTTCTTTTGTATTACTCTCATTTCTTTTCCAAATTTTTCTCCTAGTTCTCTGATTTGATTTTTAAAATTCTTTTAAAGCTCTTTCAGTTTCTTTTTGACCTGAGACCAAATGAGATTTTTCTTTGGGGATTCACATGTAGTCATTTTGACAAGATTGGTCTCTTCTGCCTCGATCCTCCCTGTCACCACAGGAACTTTCCATAGTCAAGCTCCTCTTGTGTTTTTTTCTCATTTTTTCTGCCTTTTTTTGTGACTTGGTGTTTTCATGTGGGAGTTGGGATCTGGCCCTGCACTGTCCTAAGCCTCTTGTGCTGTTGCTCGGGGTCTTAATACTGGCTCTCACTAGGCTTCAGGGCTTAGCTGTTTGCTTTCAGTGGAGGGGAGGCCTGCCTGATCCAGAGGTGGGGTCCAGCTGCTGGGTTCTATGGAAACAGGACCTCTGCTGGAAGGCCCCAGGACCAAGGTCTCTCTGTTGGCCAGCCCTGGGGTGGGGCATCACTAAAGGCCAGAAATGGGGTCAAGGTGGTTTGTGCAGGAGGTGGGGTCCCTGGAGGGTCCTCACTGAGCTGCAGAGCCTGCTCCTTGCCTCGGGGGGCTGCTGGCTTGCAGGAGGGGGGGCTCCCCTGTGGATTGTTGCGGGGTGGGAGCCTGGCTGCAGGCCCATTGCTGGGAGGATGCTGCTGCACTTGGACCTTGTCCTCCCCCCCCTAGCTCAGTGACACAGACCTTCTCTGGGGGTCTGCTAAGCTGCTTCCCTGCTGTGAGGTCGGTTTTGTTTTCTAAGTGTTTGGGGGGGCATATGGGAGGGTTTTGGAGGGTTCCCTCCTCACTCTGCCATGTTTGTACTTGAACAGCCTTCACAGCTTGGGAGAGACCCCAACAGGCTTTCAGGGATGCAGGAGAACTCAAGGCATAAGAGGGGAGCTCATGGAGGGAGGGAGGAGATGAGGGGCTGGGGGAGGGAGCTTAGAGGGGGAGGGTCAGTGTGGGGAAGGG
>NW_027186947.1:0-7329 GCF_028583685.1 Petaurus breviceps papuanus | reverse complement strand
ACTTTCTTTTCACATCAACAAGCCCATCCCACAGGTGGGATTAACAAACTCTGGGTTTTAATACAATCAATTTGAAAACCAAGCCAATACAGGGGAATCTTTAATTGCCATTACTATCACATTCCACCCCTCCAGGATCCTTGGTCTTACAATCTCAATCTAAATGGCCATGGATCCTGGAACAAATAGAGGCACTATGCTTTGTACTCCTTGCCGACTACACCATAATGTAATGTAATACCAAGCAAAGGCAACTTCCCAGGTTCGAAATACCAGCATAGGTGCTCTCTATTTTAGACATCTTCTTGGTCTAAGATAGTTTTAAAACAGGTGGGATCTTCTTTGGAATCCACATTGTCTCTGGCAACTTTGTTGCTGTTTATTTGTAAATTTTCTCTTCCTGATTCCCTGGAAAGGAAGACGCTGTTTCTATGTTACAGTGTACAGGTTACTTTGTTGCAATAGAAGTGAACGTGTCCCTGCAGAGTGGGACCTAGGGGTGGCTAGGTTAGAACTGAATAAGTTTTTGCTTTTTGGAGGGGGAAAAAAGGACAATTGGGTTGTGACTTGCCCAAGGTCACGGAGCTAGTTTTATGTTAAGTGTCTGAGGCCGGATTTGAACTCAGGTCCTCCTGACTTCAGGGCCAGTGCTCTATTCACTGTGCCACCTAGCCACCCCTTCAGTTCTCTTGTATTACTCTCTTCTCCCAATTGTTTTCCTAGTTCTCTCATGTGCTTTCTCATATTATTTTAAATCCCTTGTAGGACTTCATTTTGGGCCTGAGACCAAATGAGATTTTTCTTTGAAGCCTCTCATGTAGCCATTGTGACCCTCTTGTCCTCCTCTTACTTTCTGCCTCGATCCTCCCTGACAACATAGTATCTTTTCTTAGCCAAGCTCTTTTTTGGGAACTTTTTTCTGTCTCTTTTAAAGACTTTATGTTTCTGTGTTTGAGTTAGGCGCTCACAATGCACTGACTGAAGCTTGTTGTGCTGGGGCTCTGGGTCTTACTGCTGGCTCCCACTGGGCTTCATGGTTTAGCTCCTTGCTTTCACTGGAGGGGAGGCTGCCCTTTTGGCTTGCACTGGGAGGCCGGGGGGGGGGTGATTGGTCCTCCTTTGGTTATGGGCTTGTACTGCTGACCTGCTGCAGGGGCGGGACCCAGGTGCTGGGTTACTAGGGAAGCAGGGTCTTTCTGCTGGTAGGCCACAGGAGCAAGGTTGGTCAAGCTGCTGGTCAGCTCTTGGGTGGGGCATCATTATAGGTCAGCAGTGGGGTTGAGGCCTCTCTGGTGGCCTGTCCTGGGGGTTGGGGTCACTAGAGGGCGGCCCTTCTGAGGTGCACATTAGGGAGCTGCCGGCTTGTAGGAGGGTGTCTGTGTCACTGTGTGCAGCATTACCATCCCACTGCTGACAGTAATAATCAGCCTCATCCTCAGCCTGGAGCCCAGAGATGCTCAGGGTGGCCGTGTTCCCTGACGTGGAGCCTGAGAATCTGTCAGGGATCCCTGAGGGCCTGTTACAATTCTTGTAAATCACCAGCTTAGGGGCCTGGCCAGGTTTCTGCTGGTACCAGTATACATTGTAGCTATTACTTCTATCCCCAGCACAGGAGATGGAGGCCGTCTCTCCCAGGCCTTTGGACAATGAGGGTAGCTGAGTCAGCATATAGGAGGCCCCAGAACCTGCAAGGGAAGGAAAGAAGGGCTTGGTCAGGGGCAGGGGCCTCCCTCCCCCAAGGGGATGATGACCACCCCAGGAAGCTTCAGGATGAGCTCAGGGCAGGCCCAGGCCTGGCCTCAGACATTGTGGGACCTGAGCCCCAGGGAGGAGCCCCTGGGCAGCCTCACCTGTGTAGACAGTCAGCAGTGAGAATAGCAGAGAGATCTAAGCCATAGTCAAGGTTCCTGCCAGAGCTCTGTGTGCTGAGGCTCCCCAGCTGGGGCTGGGCTCTCCCAGGGTTCTCTTAAGACCAGCCCAGGCCCTTCAGGGAGGAGGATCCCACATGCAAATGTGCTCCTGCTGTGGGTGCCTGAAGGAGGGGCCTCAGGGGATGACTGACTGAGCCTGTGGGCTCCTGGGGCACAGGGGGCAGGTCCCTTTTCTGTCGAGGGACGGTCATCCTTTGCCCTTTGGTCATTTCCTCCTCTGAGATGCTGGGATTCTGGGAGTCAGGTTCATTCCTCCCCAGGCTTGTGTCTGATGCCCCAGGACTCTCTCAGTATAACTCAGCTCCTTTCTCCTCCTGGACCTTCCCTGTGCCCTGGGGTTTTCTCACCCTGGACCATCCCTCCACCATGCCAGCCCTTCCTCCCATTGGAGAGTTTCCCTAGGACCTGCTTGGGGACAGCCAGGCTTCCTCCCCTCCAGCTGGGCCTGCAACTCTGGAGGCTTCAGAAGTTCCATGGAAGGGGGTGGTTTCTCTTCTCATCACTGTGAGCCCCTTTCATGGGTTTTATTCCCGTATCAGAGTGTAAGCTCTGTGAGGGCAGGACTGACTATTAAATGCTATTCTCAGGGGGGAGCACAAGCTTGGTCCATGGGATGGCATTAAGAAATGGTTGTGGGAATATACATACATACTAAATAAGATATTTCACCCTAGGGGAGAGTAGGGGGGAAGGGGATGAGAGGGGAGATGATGGAAGGGAGGGCAGGCTGGTGGGGAAGGAAGTTGGAAGTACCCATTTTTTTAAAAGGGACAGGATCAAAGTAGAGAATAGAACAAATTTGAGGTTGGATAGTAGGGAGGGAAATATGGTCAGTCTTTTACAATATATCCACTATGGAAATGTTTTGCATAGCTGCACATGTACAACCTATACCGAATTGCTTATCTTCTCGGTATGGGTGGATGACAAGGGAGGAAGGGAATGAATCTGGAATTCAAAGCTTTAAATATTTAAAATATATGTGTGTGTATGTATATATATATATATATTATTAATATTATTTTACATGTAACTAGGAAATAAGACAATAGGCACTGGGGCATAGAGATCCACCACGCCCTCCTAGAAAGTCAGAGGGTTATGGGAGAAGATATAAGAGAGAGCAGATTAGAGGAGGGGATATTTTGGTGTGGTGGGTAGAGAAAATATTTTGGTGTGGTGGGGAGAAAATTTGTAACTCAAATTCTTGCAGACATCAATGATGTAAACTATAAGTTAATAAAGCATTTGATTAAAAAAAAATACATAATATAGCCTTCAGGGGAGCTGGCTTGGGAGAAATCCTGGATCAAAGTCTTCCCTTGTATGGACCGGGTCAGAGACTGGACCTCAACATCTTCCCTTTTCTGTACAAGTAACTTAAGAGCATGAACCTCGGTTCCCAAAGCCAGGAAAGACCAGCCAAGCAAGTGAATCCCCAGAGGTGCAACAAAGCACAATGTCATCAGCCAGCATGCAACTGGAACAAAGTGAAGCAATTGAGAGTTAAGATTATTAAATGGATTAATCTGATTTATCCAGTGAAATATCTGATTGGCTACATCTTCAGGATCAATTCCTAAAATATGACTTTGTGTAATTTGTTCAGTCACATAGAACAATTAATTTCTATCCCTGGTAATATTTTAAGTATGCAAAGAGCCATTAAACATATTCCTAATTTGACTCCAAGTAACATTAGAAGTTTCATTATTCCAAATATATGGGGTTACACAAATGTAAGCAGAGCCACAGTCACACTGCAATTTTGCATTCTGCCATCATTACATGCTGTTGACATCTGATAATACATTGTGTGAGATTACAATTTCTACAAGTTTTATGCCAGTACAAATCTTGACCTTTGAAAGTTATGTTCATACATTTTTAATACATACATACATTCAATACATATGTTATCAACTCAGTAACGGTTACAAAGGCTGTGATATCAGTCTGGTCACTGGGGGAAGGCACATACAAAGAAATGACACAATAATTAATACAGGTAAAATATGTAAAATCATAGGCATAGAATTAAAAGGAAATAACTTCAACAATGTCAACATTATTGTGTTGACAATGTTCCTGGATCAATTCCAGAGTGGTGACAATTTTAGATGTTTTCTGACATACTTTATAATATTTGAATCATATCAAACATCAAGAAGTTGGATATGTATTTTGTTCCAAAAAACATTAGAATCAGAGCCAATATATAGTAAAAGAGTTACACAAACGCATGTATATTTACAATTACATCTAAATAACAACTGAGTTTTTGAGGCCTTTAACTCATGATCTAAATATAATACTCATTGTTTAAATACATTGGTTTTATACACAAAATCCTTATCTATATTCTGTCATGTTATAAAGTTACAGAAACAATGTTTATAATTCATTAACATATTGTGCAGTTTGGGGGATTTTTCTGAATAGAGAAAATGTAGACACAGTGGTTGAAATTATCCATAATATTAGAATATAGTAGGGCAGTGAGTCTATTAACAAGAAGTCTGACAAACCTTTCTGCCTTCTTTTAAGAAATCAGAAATTTTTATGTAATAGAATTAAAATTAATTGAAAAATCAAATGAAGAATGCTCAACAATTACTACAACAAATCACTACCAGGTATATGTTGAGTGAGAGCACAATTAATGCATAATATTCCATGCAAAAGAATCATATACAGATAGGTGTATCCATTATTACATGTTTTTTAAAGTCAAGCTAACATTCTTTGGCAATTCAGTCACAAATTGAGCAGTTGGTATTTCACTTAATAAATAAATAGAAGACACAGTTGTTGATATTAAAAGGGAGGCTATGGCAATTAGTCCTGTCATTACAAGTCCTTTTTGTAGCTAGAGACTCAGATATCACTAAAGGTGTAGATTCCCCCAAAGTTTGAAACCAAAAGAGGGGGGTTCTACAAGCAGGTTAGATTCCAATAAAATGTAGCATTGACTTATATCACCTGTAAATGATTCACATTAGTAGAGGTAAAGAAGACTTGAGGGGGTCAAATACATGTAGTTATAGATTATATATGAAACAATTGACTTGATAAGGGTATATGTCTCAGGACTTAAAACAGGATGTAACCAGGTCAGTTTGTATTGAAGTCAGAGTGATCATAGCAGGAAAACACAAATCCTGGGGTAACAGGTTTCAGTTCTTTGGCTTGATATAATAAATGTTCAGTTTGTCCCCATGTGGGCATAGCTTTTTTGTGTCATGGATGCATTAGGAGACCTCTTCTTCTTCATTTCCGTGTTCTGTCTCCATGATTTCTTCTGCTGCTGCCAGAGCTCTTTTCATCTTCTGGATGAGCTGGAATATATGCCCTGACATTTTTTCTGGCACTCACACTTGTTGTTCCATGGATTCTGGAAAACATAAACATAGTCTCACCCCTCCCCCATTAGTTAAGGGGACAGGCCCTTCCCATATCTGTGTATGGATGACCTGTATTTGGGAAGTATGTACCTTTTCATATTATTTTACTGCCGGTGTATACTCATTTTTAGTGATGTATTAAAAATATTGTTTTTTTTTAGAGTGTATAAAGCAGCAGCTAGTTGCTTTTATAATGAATTGGACCAAGTTTTTTAAATTTTATATTTGTAAATAGCTTTAATATCTTTATTCTGTTTGTCAAGATTATAAAGGTTATGCCTGTAATTAATATCATTTTAAAGTGATCACAGGAAGAGTGCAATTGCTCGTGTAATTGCTAGTGCAGGCAGGGGCATTATCAGTTTTCAATTGTTTTAATACACCCTTTGAAGCAAAAGTCTGTAACATAGGGTTAATTACATTTTTATTGCTTCCCCTAAGTAAAGGGAAGCTGGGGGAGTAAAATGTAACATATTGAAGGCAGTTTTTAATAATCTGTCTAGCCTGAACTTTAGTAACATGGAATTGTTTGTATAGAGTATGTGCATTTTGACGAAAATAAAAGTGAGATAATATAGCTCTATGAATATTTTGGAAAAAAAAAAGAGTTGGGAAAACTTGAACTTTTTGATTAATAGTCCCATTATTTTGATAAAGAGGTCCAGGAAGCGAAGAATGAACTGTAATAAGAGCTAAGTACGTTGTGACCTCTCTCTTATGAGAGCTTGTAATCTTAGAAAAAAGTTAAAAGGATCTGTATACTGTGTGTGTTTAAGTTTAGTAATATCAATACATGGGCACATGTACACTGACTATTTGCTATCTGACACAATATTAAAGGGAAAGGAAAAAATTATTTTACAATAATATCATAGCAGAAAACTGTGTCTAGGGGGAAGAAGTAAAGTGAAAATTAATAACTTTATCATTATTAAAATTAATGTAGTAGATTGCATTTCCAGGAAGCTGATAGACAAAAGAAGTTCCTGACTAAAACTGTACAACTGAATAGTCAACTTACATCCTTGTTTCACAAAGCTTGTTGATCCTGTGATTATATTCATTTTGAAAGAAAGAGATATTTCAGAAATTGTATCTCGTACCTATAATAAGTTCAGGCACTACTTAACTCTTGCTTAGGCCATGGAATGACTATACATTGAAATCAAAACAGCAAAACCTGTTCTACTTTACTTTAACTTAGCTATAAATTGTCTTTGAATTGAAAGTTTTATTAGGCTTTTTTCTAAATCATACTAGGGATTGAAAAGAAATTTTAAAACGATATCCCCTTTATTCAAAAGGGTTTTAAAATTCATAAATCATCACTCAACTTTTATGAAAAAAATTAATTGAAAAGTTTTAAAATGATAGCTTTGTTATTTACCAAAAGGCAAAGACAAAACTTTTACGATTGAGATTCATTTCAACCGAATTGGTGTAATGCAAGTAACATAAATTCTCAAGGTATCACAATAGATATCACACAGTTTTTTAGTCAGAAAAGGTAAAGTAATTGAATCTTTATGTTGGCAACAATTAAGAAGCTGATCAAAGTATTTATAAAAGATATTAGTATTAGAATCCTTCTAAACAATGGGAATATTATAAAGTGAGCCTAAGCAGTTTGTATAAATTTCTGTATCTGTTCTAATTCTAAATGAGAAATAATATTGGATTTCCCATAAAGCTAACACAAAAGAGCTCATCTCTTTTACTACTTATTCTGGTCGTAGAAATATTGGTATAAAAAGAAAAAAATAAGACTATGTGAATTAAATGTAGTCTTAAATGTGTTTTATTTTAAGTATGAATTTTTCACCAATCACAACTCATATCCAATTACATGTTAATTTTATTCCCATGGAGCTGTAATAAAGAATAAAGATTTCCTAGGTTTCTCCTACATAAAGAATTTCATTTAACATTTGTCTTTCTCAAATTTAAACTTGTCCTGGTGTAAAAGTCAACTGTTAGAAATCCTTTTAATATCT
>NW_027186946.1:10379-14115 GCF_028583685.1 Petaurus breviceps papuanus | reverse complement strand
ACAGCCCGGACTGGTGCCTCCCTCCTCCACCAGCCATGTTCCAGACTTCAGTCTCTCTCTGCAAAATGCCCAGCTGCCTTTGCTTCCCTCAGCAGCCGCTGACCTCATCTCCTGTTTTCCAGAGGCCATTGGGGACATGTGCCCTCATCTGCCTACTCTCCCTCTCTCTTCCAACATTCTGCTTCCTCCCCATCCACTCCTCCAAGGGGACCTTCTCACGGCACCTTTCATTCTCACTCCACCCCTCTCCCCCAGAAGTTATTTCTCTCTCTCTCCCTCCTCTGTCTCTCTCCCTCCCTCTTTCTCCCCTCTCTGTCTCTGTTCCCCCCTTTCTGTTTCCCTCTCTCTGTCTCTTTTTCTCTCCTCCATATTCCTCCCTCCTTTCTTCTCTTTCTGTCTTTCTCTCCCCATCTCTGTCTCCCTCCCTCTTTTTCTCTCTCTCTTTCTTCCCCCTCTCTCTGTCCCCCTCTTTCCCCTCTTCTCCCTCCTGTCTCTCTCTCCCCCTCCTTCTTTCTCTCTCTGTCTGTCTCTGTCTTTGGCCCTCTCTCCCCCTCTCTTGGCTCTTTCTTCTTTTATACCAGCTCCTACAAACTGGCCCTACCAACCCCCACAGCTACCATCCTACATTTCTCCCTTTTTCCCTCATTTCACTACTTAACTTTTATAAAATGGGGGGGGTCTCTGATCCCTTCTGTCCCTCTTGCTCCTCAGACCCTTGCCGTCTCCTCTCTGACCTCTGCTCTGCCATGCTGGCTCCCTCAGAGTTTTTTAATTGCCCAGTCCAGTTCTGTGGGCTATCCTGTGCTTGCAACAGCCTGTCCTGCCTCTGTTCAGGCTTTCACCCTCCTGAGTCTGAAGGGATGCCTGGGACGCCAGAAGGACCCACTTTCACCCCTCCTCTTTCAACTACCCCACCCCCATCCTGCTAATGGACTCATCCAGTCTCAGACTTTGCCCTGGGAAGGAGCTTTCCTGATTTCCAGGTGAATGAAAACTCCCCTACATACTGCATCTAGTTGACCCCAGAGCACACTTCACAGCCAAGTGAGGGCCTGGCTGGCCTTCCTGCCTCCAGTCTCTCCCCTCTCCAGCCCATCCTCCACAGAGACCCAGATGGACTTCAGAGAGAGAGAGAGAGAGACAGAGAGACAGAGAGACAGAGACAGAGACAGAGAAAGAGAGAGAGAGAGGGAGAGAGAGAAAGAGGGAGAGAGAGACAGAGAGAGGAAAGGGACAGGGACAGAGACAGAGAAAGACAGAAAGAGAGAGACACAGAGAGACAGAGGGAGACAGAGAAAGACAGAAAGAGAGAGACACAGAGAGACAGAGGGAGACAGAGACAGAGAGAGAGACAGACAGAGAGGGAGACAGAGATACAGAGAGAGAGGAAAGGGACAGATAGAGCAAGAAGAAAGACAGAGAGAATAAGAAATTTTTAAAAAGTGCTTGAACGGGCAAAAACCTCTCAGGTATTTCCTGAGTACCCACTGGGCACTGGCCACAGTGCACACTGAAGAGAGAGTTAGCCTGGAGCCAGAGGGATTTAGGTCCAAGGGTAGCCTGCAGTACATTCTGCTGCACCCTGGGCCCCTCAGAGCTCTTGGCAACCCTGTAAGACCATAAGCTGTAGGGCATTTGAATGGATGCATGAAGAAAGGAATGAATGAAAAGGCATTGATTAAAGGCCTACTATGTGCTCAGCCCTGGGGCACACACAGACTGCGCAGGCAGTCTCAGTTCTGGAGGAGCTTCTGATCTGAGGGGAGCCAGAACAGGGAAAGTTCTAGCCCCAGGTCGGGGGAAGGCAGCCTGGCAGCTTTTGGGGGCAGCAGTGAAGTCAGTGGTCAGGCCTCTTCTGTCACTTCCACTGATAAAACTTCAGGTGTTTCTGAGGCTGAGCCCCTAGACAGAGCAGAGGACTTGGGTGGCAGATACTGCTCTTCTGGGCCTTCCGGAGCTTTGGTCACACTGAGGCAGGGCCCAGGTCACGTCATCTCCACAAGGGTTGTCGACCTGAACGATGGCTTTAGAGACCGAGCTAATAGTGGGGCTGGCAGTCTGGGAGGCCACTGGGCTCTTTGGTCCAGGGTCCAAGGGTAGCCAGCACAACCCCTGTTTCCTTCCACTTTCTCGGGGTGCCCAGGTGCTTCAGATAGGCTGGCCTGCCCGCCCTTCCAGGGGCAGTGAGCTGGCAGTTGGTGGGATGCAGAAGGGGGTCCCTTCTCCCCAGGGGTTGCTCCCCAGAACAATGACTCTTGTGTCTGAGCTGGGAGCAGGGTGATTTTTTTTTTATCAGAAGTTTCCTACCCAGATGAAATCAAAGGTCAGGGGGACATGTACCACAAGATAAGAATGCAACAGCAAAAATAAAATTTTCTCTGCCCTCAGGGAGGTTCCATTCTACCAGTAAAAAACACACATATCTAAAAGAATTTCTGTGGGAATTAAGAGAGGCTACAGGCAGAAAGGAGGGGGCCTGTAGCTTGACCCTGAAGGACCCTTACAAAGGAGCCACTCCCTGCTAGGGAATAGACACAAAGAGACCAGATCTGAGCACCCTAGCCTTGACATTCAAGGCTTCCTGCTCCCAGATCACTCAGACACCTTCTGCCCCTTCTCTTCCTTCTCCCCTGTATCACTGGATAAAATGGCTTCACTCCCTACCAAGGCAAACCTCTACCTGCACCAGCCATCCCTTTCCAGCCCATCTCCTCCAAAAGATCACCCCTCTGTCATCCCCCAATCTCTCCTCCTCTGCTGTGTCCTTCCCTATGGCCCACAGACATGCCCAAGTCTTCCCCATCCTGATAAAACCCTTTCTTAGATCTTTCCATCTCCCACTAACTATTGGCCTATGTCTCTTCTGCCCTTTTTAGCTAAACTCTTCTACAAAGGGGGCCCCCACCGTCTTTCCTCTCATTCTTTTCTTAACCCCTTACATTCTGGCTTCTGACCTTATCATTCCACCAAAGCTGCTCTCTCCAAAGTCACCAGTGATCTCTTAATTATGAAATCCAAAAGCCTTTTGTCAGTGCTCATTCTCCTTGGCCTCTCCATAGACTTGTACACTGTTGGTCACTCTCTCCTCCTGGAGACTCTCTTCTCTCTGGGTTTTCAGGACAACCTTCTCTCCCTTCTGGTTCTCCTCCTCCCTCTCTAACTGATCTTCCTCTGTCTCCTGGATCCTCCTCCAGATCACACCCTCTGACTGTAGGTATCCTTCAGGGTCTGTCCTGGGTCCTCTTCTTTTCTCCTTCTATGCCACTTCACTTGGAGGTCTCATCAGCTCCCATGAATTTAATTACCTTCTCAATGATGGTGATTATCAAATCTACCTTTCCTGCCCAAGTCTTTCTGCTGACCTCCAATGTGCCTTTTAGACATCTTGAACTATGGATGCCCCATAGACATCTTAAACTAAGCATGTCCAAAACTGAACTCACTTCCTTTCCACCTAAACCCTCCCCTACTTCTACCTTCCCTGCTACTGTCCAAAGTACCCCCAGCTTCACAGTCCCTAAGACTCACAGCCCAGGAGTCACCCTGGACTCATTGTTTCTCACTGTTTTTCACCCTCCATTCAATATGGTGCCAAGGTTTGCTGATTTCACCTCTGCACCATCTCTGGTTGTTTTGTGCTTTTGTTTTGTTTTTTGCTTTTTTGGAGGGCAATTGGAATTAAGTTACTTGCCCAAGGTCACACGGCTAGTTGTGTGTGTGTGTGTGTGTGTGTGTG
>NW_027186946.1:8499-10279 GCF_028583685.1 Petaurus breviceps papuanus | reverse complement strand
GCCCTCCCCCCATCTCTGGTCCATTTCACCCCTGCAGCATCTCTGGTCCATTTCACCTCTGCCCCATCTCTGGTCTATTTCACCTCTGCAGCATCTCTGGTCCATTTCACCTCTGCCCCATCTCTGGTCTATTTCACCTCTACAACATCTCTGGTTCATTTCACCTGTACAGCACCTTGGACATACCCCTTTCTCTCTTCTGTCCCCACTCTCCTCACCACATACCTGGACCACTGCCATAACTGCTGAAGGGATCTGCCTGCAAGTCTCCTCCCACTCCAGTCCATCCTCCACTCAGCCCTAAAGTGCAGGTCTGACCATGTCACCTTCTATTCAAACTCCAGTGGCTCCCTGTGGCCTCTGGGATCAAATACAAAGCCCCTCATTTGGCATTCAAAGCCCTTCATAACCTGCCCCCTCCTCCCTTTCCAGTTTCTTAGACTTTACTTCCTTCCATGTACTCTTTGCTTCAGTGTCCCAGCCTCCTGGCTGTTCTGCAAGACCGTCCATTTCTCCACTCTGGGCATTTTCCTCTGGCTGCCCCCATTCCTGGAACACTCTCTCCTCTGCTCCCCTACTGCCCTCCCTCCTTTCTTTTAAGTCCCAGCTGAAATCCCTCCCAACTCTTCTTAATTTTAGTACCTTCCCTCTGTTTGTTATTTTCTATTTACCCTCCTTGGGGCTTGTTCTCATATAGTTGTTTGCATGTTGTTTCCCACTGTTAGATTGTAAGTTCCTTGAGGGCAGGGCCTGTTGTTTGCCTCTATTTAATCCTTAGTGCTTAGCACAATATCTGGCACATAGCAGGCACTTTATAAATGTTTCTTTTCAGAATGACTGATTCAAGGGCTCCTGCTTTCCTCGTCAGCTCTTCTCCATGAAGCCTCTGTGCAGCCACAAGGCCTTGGGTCTTCCCATGACTGCGCTGTGGCTCATGCCCGTGCACCCACCCAAAAGGCCTGGGGCATCTTTCCTGGGGCCTTGAATTACAGCTAGCACTGTCAAATTCCCCTCAAGCCTTATCTCTCCTCCTCTCCCCTCAAGGTCAGGATCTGGGGGTTTCAGTCTTTTGTGACCTCAGCAGTGTACAGTAAGCAGCCAGCCCACCCTCAGAAACTTTGGGCTGGAGTGGTGTTTGCTGTCGTGTCTGACTCTGGATGACCCATGGACCCTGTTGTCTGTGGGCCTCTCTTGGCAAAGATACTGGCGGAGTTTGCCATTTCCCTCTCCAGTGGATGAGGACAGACAGAAGTTAAATGACTTGCCCGGGGTCGCCCAGCTGGTGAGTGTCAGGCCCAGCTCTCTGTACACTCTGGTGCCCCCCAGCTGCCTGAGGAATGATTCGTACAGTCATAATAACAGCAAGGGTGGTAATAATAGCTAGTATTGATACAAGGCTTGAGGGCTGGCAAAGTGCTTAGAACATTTTTCCTGGTTTTTAATCCTCACAACTCTTCAAAGTAGGTTCTATTATTGTCCCCATTTTACAGATGATGAAACTGAGGCCCAAATAGGAGACAGGATTTGTCCAAAGCCATGTGATGCCAGGTTGCCTAACTCCAAAGGCAGGACTCCTTCCTCCATCCTGTGGACATGTCCTGAAAGGGCAGATGCCTTGTTTTCACCGAAGGAAAGAGAATAGAACCGTGGTCCTTGGCCTCTCCAGTCTGTCCCTTCTCCATCTGAGGCCAGACATCCTGGCGTTGTAGAGCCAATGACAGATAAAGTGAGATTAAGGAAGGAAGAGTCAGCCAGCCAGCCCAACAATACTGGGGGGGAG
>NW_027186946.1:0-5499 GCF_028583685.1 Petaurus breviceps papuanus | reverse complement strand
CTTGTTCTAGGGCCAGAAAGAGCCATTGGCTCCCTCTGGCTTTTTTCGGTTATATAAAGGCTCTTCTCCTGCCTCAGGAGTCTTTTCCTAAGTTCCAAATGCTCCCGCTGCTTCAGCAGTTTCTCCTAAGACTATAGACCCTGCACCCTCCAGGTCCCGCTCCCCTGATCACTTTCCGATTCATCTGTGTTCTTGCTAAGCAGAGAATTTCAGAACTGAGCCCCAGCCTCCAAATGGGCTGGGGGCAGGGCAGGAACAGAGAAACCATCACCTTCTCGTCCCTGGTCTCCTTCGCTAGCTAGGTCTCTGTGTATAGAAGTTCACGTCCAGCGGAGGGCGTCCGGCGCCTGGGAGAAGAGCTGACCAACCGCACTAGGGCTTGGAGCTGGGGTGGAGAGGGGTAGTTCCAGTCTGAAAGGAGTGAGCGCATGGGGCCGGGAGAGGTACACAGAAAAGTCCACTGGCGCGGAGGCGCAGGGCACGCGAGAGAAGGGTCAGAGGCAGGGAGACATGAGAAGGCAAGGGCAGCAAACTAAAGGCCATGCATGGGAAAGCCGGAGGACAGGAGGAAGCTGGCATCTGTTCGGGCTGGCTTTCTGGGCAAAGGGACAGGGCGTAGGCATCAGCGTGGAGCAGAAACAGGGTTCGAGTTCGGCGTCAGGGGAAGAGGACGGTGTGGAGACCCAGGCTGACCCAGAGTGTGTGGGCAGCGAGTTCCCCTTCCCGGTCCGAGGCCTGATGGCCCTTGTCAGGGTTCGCAGACTAGGTTTTCGACCGAGGCCCAATCCAGCTCTGGGAGGGAGAGGCAGGGACCGGGAGTAGGTGGAGGGGACAGATTTGTCAGGCGGGGACCAAGGGTCTGCGCCCAAGCACGGGAGGGTGGGGGCAGACGCCAACAACTCCGTGAGGGTGTGGGTGAGAGTGTTGGGGCGGGGTGGGGGAGGGGAGCTTAAGCGTCCGTTACTGCTTCTGTGGGACAGCGCGGGAATTCCGGGACAGAAAGTTTGATTCTGCTGCGTGGCACCTCCCGGCTCCCTCTTCGGTCTTTTCTCCCTTCCTACCTCCCTCTGGGTGGGGGTGGGAGATGAGCTCAGAGGCGGGTTCTTTGGGCCGAGCCTCCCACTGGGGGTGAGAGGGTGTTACGGGGTCCGCTCCCTCAGGGCGCTGTCCCATAGCCTGGCAGAAGGGGAGGGGTGGCCAGAGCCTCCAAAGGGCAGAGGAAGGAGCCCCTCCCCCATTACGACACCCGGCGCGGGCCAGGGGGGGGGGGGGCGGGGAGGGAGGAACCAAGGGTGGGGGGAGAGAGGGGCCGGACCCTGCAGGAGCTGGGAGGGAGGGAGTTTCTTCCCCTACCCCACCCCCTCTCGGGCCCCGGGGCCCCCAGCAGGCTGTACTTAAGGCAGCGGCGCCCGCTGCCTTCTCTGCCCCTCCTGGCTCTCTCTCCCCCAACGGAAGATGGCTTCGGCCCTGAGCTGCCTGAAGAAGTTTCGGTCCTTCCTGCTTCTGTTCTTGACCCCTTTGCTGCTGCTGCCCCTCATGGTGCTCTCCAAGTCCAAGGTGAAGCTGGGTCCGGAGAAAGGGGGCTGGGCTGGGATGCGGACTAGGGACTAGGCGAGAGGCCGGGGAGCCTCAGCACACGGCAGGTGTATAAATGTTGGCTGCCTGCCGTGGATGGTGCCGTGGTTTGAACCCGGAGCTGGGCTGGGGTTAGGGAGAGAGGAAGACACAATCCTCCTGGCTAGGACAGAGGAGACCAAGAACGGGCAGAGACTGGATCAGGGACTGGGGAAAAGCCCGGGACGGGAGAGAGCCTGGCCAGCAAACCTTGGGGCCGTTAGGAGCCGGCGGCGCGGAATGAAAGACCAGGGGAGAGAGGGCATTGAAGATCCCTTTCACAATGCCAGCATTGAGCGCTAGGAGCCTTGGGTGAAAGCCCAGTGCAGCTCGAGGCTTGGGATCGGGATAATGATTAAACACAAAGGGCCTCGCCCTGCAATTCTGACCTCGCTCGTCCCCCACCCCCAGACCCACCCCAGTGGCAGGGACTAGTGGGGAGCGTTCTGCAAACAGAAGTTGACTGATGCTCCCTTTCTCTTGGGGAGATGCCTCAGATACTGGGATTCTGGGCTCTGGGGCTGTTTGCCTTGGTACCTCTGGGCTCCCTAGTCCTCTCGCTTTCTCTCTCCTTTCCCTTTCCCTGTGCCTCTCCCACCCCTCTTCTCTCTCTGTATCTCTCTTTCTGTCTCTTCGTTCCCCCCATCCCCTCTCCCTCTCTATTTTCTCTCTCCCCCTCCAAGTCTGTTTCTATCTCTTTCTTCCCCCATTCTCCATTTTCTCTCCTTCCTCCCCTTCTCTGTTTCCCCCCTCCTTTTTGTCTCTTGCCTCTCTCTCTTTGTTTTTTCTCTCTCCCCTTCTCCCCCTCTGCTTTTGTCTCTTTCTCTTTCTCTCTCCTCTGTCTCTTCCCTCCCTCCTTCTCCCTCCTCCATCTCTTTCTTTCTCCTCTGCCTGTCTTACCCTATCCCCTTTCTCTCCTTCCCTCTTTTTCTGTTTCCATTTCTCCTCTTTCTGTCTCTCGTCTCTCTCCCCTCTCTTCCTGTGTCTCTGTCTCTCTCCCAGGCCCCTCTTCCCCACTCCCACACCTTTGCTCCCTCTTGCTCACTCTTACCCTTGGGCAGCCTTGGGTTTCTCTGTGCTGCTGAGCTCCGAGCCTCGCTGCCTGGTCCGAGCCACCTTGGGCCGCTGGACTCCTCCCCCAGGCGCGGCATCTCCCTGGGGATGTAACCTAGAGCATTGCTCCCTCTACAACGCCTGGAGTTCCTGAGCCTAGAGCTCTCGTACACTCCCTGGCGGTGGTCCTGGGGAAGGGGAGGAGAGGCGGAGGACCCACAAAGCAGCCTTCGGAAGTCTGAGCTCGGCTTTCGAGCTTGGCCACGCCCCCGGAGCTGTCCAATCTTGGGTCTCAGCGCTATCTACCTCCTGCCGGGTCTCCCGCTGGGCCTCCCCTATGCCCCTGCCTCTGCCTCCCGGAGATGCCTTCCCTGCCTCCCTCCCCGCAGCTGCCGGCTCCCCCCACCCCCAAATAGTGCGCAGCCGCAGCTCCTCTTCCCTCCTCCCTCACCCATTCTTTGACAGGGCCCCGGTGGGGTCCAGGTGCTGTCCTGGCACTCCGAGGAGCCCAGGAGCGCTGGCTAACCCCAACCCCCCCCGGAGTTCGGCATCTGTGAGATAACCGCTGGGGCTCAGTGGGCACTTTCACCTGGCCCTCTGCTTTGTCTCTAGCCCAAGAGTCTTTGTAGTGACCAAGGGTCGCTTGTGGGAAGCGGCCAGCCAGGGCCAGGTATCTAGCCTCTGGTCACCAGCTCATGGTTTCTAATTGAATGGGGAGAGCCATAAGGAAAGGGGAAGCTAGCCCCACTCCAGCAATAGCAGTCTGCCCACGTGGGGGGGGGTGCTTCAGAAAATTCTTACCAACACTAACGGGGTCCCCTGTTGTGATGAGATTTGTGTGGTTAATGGCAAGTAACTAGTAGCCTAGGCTTCTCCTTCAGGGTTGTGTATGTGTCCCCTCTAACTGGGAAGGTGGGGAACCTCTGGAACCATGGGGCCCCTCCCTCTCCCTGCCCAGACCTTAGGGAGGGGGGAGTGTGCTTGCCTAAGGAGACACCTCCAAGTAGAAGCAAGACAAAAAGAAGAGGCCCAAATGAGCTGCTCTGGGGGCCCTGCTGAACCCAGAACAGGAGCTCTCAGGGGGCAGGGACTGACTTGGCTTAGCCTCCATGTATCTAACCTGTGAGTGCTTCAGAAACACTGTGTGAATTGTCCTGAATGACATGGCTGGAGGTCCTTTGCCCCTCCCAGCCTCCTCACCTGGATGCTCCCCCACTGTCCACCTCCCACTTGGAGGTCTGCCCAGTTGTCTCTTTGGCCTCCCAGAATCCCCAGACCCCACTTGCTTGGCTGCCCTTTGGGTTTCTTTGAAGCTTGGGCTGGTCACCCACACTCCCTCCCCTTGGCTCTGTGCTGGGCCCACCTGCTTTTCCATTTTCCTCCCCATCCCCATCCTCTGTGGTGTCCCCAGTGATACTGTGCTTCAGTCTGGGGCTGCTGTCCTACCCTCACCCCTCTCTGTCCTTCAGGCTTCAAAGACAGTGGAGCTCCATGCTGCTGTTGCAAAGCCTGGCTTTTGTTTGGGGCCCAGATGGAATTTGTTGAGAGAGCACAGGAGGTCCCACCTGCAGCCCAGCTGGCTCCACGCAGCCCAATCCATAAGCTTTACAAAGCATCAGTGGGCCAAGCATTGGGGCATGGAAGCAAGATGCTGGCCAGCCTCTGCTGCCATGAATCTTAGGCTCTACTGGGCTAGGGCAGGGAGGGGACAATATGGCCCCACTGGGTGGTCCTTTCTTTCTTTCCTGCCTCTCCCTGTTCTTTCCCACTTCATCATCCATGATGGCTGGGTATTTGCCCCAAGTCACAGACCCAGTCTGCCAGATGCTGTCTTCATGGATCCAAGGGGGCAGCACTCACTTCACTAAACTATTCTCACTCCAGATAAGTTAATATGAGATCATTTGAAGAGAGGAGAAGATAGAGAATATTAACAAGTAGGGACTCAGAGAAGGTTTAGATTAGGAAGGAGAGAGACTGGGAGCCCAGCTTCTAGGAGGGAGAAGCTGACTGTGAGTGAGAGCTTGTTGTAGAGGGTAGGGGCTGAGGGAGGGGAAGAGGCAAGGGAAGGCTCTGCTCTTTGGACACAGGAAGAGTGGGGCTCTGGAGCAGGACACCCTCACCACACTGGGAGGTTCTGTCCCTGGGATGACTGCCCTTGAGAGATATTCCCAGACACCCACAGATGTGGGCAGCCATATGGACCCATTCTGGGCATGCACAACTGCAGCCCCAGCCCACCTCCAAACACCCTAGGCAGAGCCCCAGCTGCCGCCAGGAGTGGCCTTGGGCTCAGCAGCAGCCTACCTCTCTCCAAGGCACATCCCCTTTTCATATCCTGGAATAACTGACAACTCCCCACTGTGGGAGGGGCTATGAGCTCCCTGTCCTTCAGGAGAGAGGCTGGATGACCACTTGTCAAGGATCTCCCGTCCTGTTCTGGGATCCTGGGGCTCTGTGGATGTGGGATCTGGGCTGTTGTGCCCAGCTGGGGTCACTGCATCAACCATTCTGACTTCAGGGACCTGAGCAATAAATCTCGGATCATGACTATGTGTGAGAGGATAGTAGTCAGGGAGGTCTCTGTATTCTGAAGGGTGGGGAGATGTCTCAGACTTTGACTAGCTGAGTGACCCTGGGCAAGTCCCCTTCAGCTTTGGGGCACCACCTCCCTCTTCCTATGTGCAGGAGATCAGGAGTGGGCCCCAGGGTCTGTGGTTGGTGGGGAGAAGAAGGTGCAGAGGGTGACCAGGCCAAGGATGGCAAGAGCCCCTGAGCCCAGGGAGCTGAGCTTTCCCTGTCCTTCTCTCTTATTTCATTATGTCTGCAGGT
>NW_027186945.1:0-13144 GCF_028583685.1 Petaurus breviceps papuanus | reverse complement strand
TCATAGCATTCTCCTTTTGGGGAAATTTGTAACCACCAAGATCCACCAGCTAGAATTGAACTGGCAGAGACCGCTGATCATCAGAGTATGTGATATATATCCTATTTCCTGTTCTTTAAATTCTTAATGTTGAGAAGTTTTGGAGGGTGGGGGTGGGAGACTGTCTCTAGAGACAAATGTGATAGAGATATGTTCTTGACTCCCAAAGAGGGAGAAATGAAAGATCTTTGAGGGTCTGTGCTCAATAGTGAAAATAGTCTTTAAGTCAGTCCAGAGGTAGGGCTCAGGTTGGATTTCCTTGGAGCTGCCTCTCTTCTGGCTTCCTTGGAAAACTGAACCAGAGGAGCAGATGAATCAGACCCCATAATGGGAGAGAGCTGGAAAACAGGGAAGATTGTGCATTGGGATATCTAGATGGCATAGACCACTAATCTCTCCCAAACTACTTTGTATATAGTCATTTTTAAATTTATGTTGTACATACTTTATATGTACTTTTTTTTACCCATTAGAATGTAAGCTCTTTGCAAGTAGAGATTTTCTTTCTTTGTACTTGTTTTTTTCCAATGTCTAGCATAGCACCTGGAACATAATAGGCAATCAATAAACATATGCTGTTGTTGAGACGTTTCAGTCATGTCTGACTCTTTGTGACCACATTTGGAGTTTTCTTATCAAAGAGACTGGAGTGTTTTGCCATTTCCTTCTCCAGCTCATTTTATAGATCAGGAAACTGAGGCAAATAGGTTTAAGTGACTTACCCCAGGGTCATATAGCTAGTAAGTATCTGAGGCTCGATTTGAAGTCAGGTCTTCTTGATTGTAGAGTAAATGGAAAGGAGGGGATGATAATGACAAACTAGATCAAAAAATGAAATAAACTTTTGGGAACTAAAACTAAAAATGAGGGCGTTTACTGCTTCCATATGCATTGAGATTGTGGAAAATTCATTCACTAATTCAGTATCTATTTTTAAATTTATTTTTTACCCCCTCAAACTGGGACAATTTACTTTTTGTCTTGTGCAGTTTTAATTTGTGATTTAAAATATAGCTCTGAAAAAACAAACTTGTAAAGCCCCTTGTGTTTCAAATGGAGCTACTTGACTAAATCACTCTGGCTCTTGTTGAATGGACAATAATAGCCCCCAGTCCCAGCCTCTTTGGCTCATTGCTTGGGTTTTGATGGCTTAGAATGAGTGTGATTTCCAAACTCTAATCTGTATGATCAGCCACAGTCTGACACATGGAAACTTGAGTGTAGTGATGTCATTTTGGTCCTCTTGGAGAAGGAAGGATAACAACCAATCATAAAGAGTAACTGTTTTCTCTTCTGGTCAAAAACTCCCAGATTAATATTTTTGTAATGGTAAATTAAGCCACCTTTTATCATAACTCTTACCTAGCCCTTAGTCATGGAATGGGTGGTGTCTTGGACAAAGTGAGGTCTGGGAAAAGACCTTAAAATTTAAAAAGCCAAGGTCATCCACTGCAGTTGTCTTGACTTTTGGGGTTCACAATTTTGCCTCACTTCAATCCAATTCACATTCAAGTCAAGACATCACCCTCGTAATATCATTCTCCTCTTCAAGAACGAAGGACAAACAACAAGAAGCATTTATTAAGAAAACAGAAAGCAGGAATAATAAAATAACAATAAATAAAATAATAAAATTCTTTATGTCAAATTTCCATCATTAAGTGCTTCTGGATTTCACAGAGGCTGATGTTGACTAATGAGAATTCTAAGCCCCTGAACACATAAGACAATATTTATTCTGATGTTTGATCTTGCAACCACAGTGGGCTATTTGGTTGACTGAATTTCTCAATGTCTGGATGGTCTTTTGCTGAAAGTGTTTACATTGCAGATGACTGTTGCAATGATTCAGTCTCAAGACAAGTACTCTTGGGGCTTTTTTGGTCCTGGAGGCTCATTAATGTGGAGATGTGAGGGCTCCTTCAAGTGATTACCACCTTCAATGTTTCTACTTAAGAACTTTTATGGCTCCAAGGGCCTTATTGCATGGATTTCTAATGCAAAGACAAATGCATTCTTATATTGACAAGTAAAAAGAGAAAATTTTCTTTTCCTTCATTCCCTTAGGGTCCCAGAATCAAAGATGAAAATGTTTTATTTCTCATAGAATGAGAAAACGTGTCAATAATTATCTCCTTTATGTAAAATATACTTGACTGAGTGCCTACTTTTCAGACACAGTGCTATACAGAAAATATAATAATGGAAAAAAGAGGTACTGTCTGTCCTCCTCGTCCAGCAGGAATGACCTCAAGAGGGACAGAAACTTATGCCTTGTGATTGTTAAAAGCAGTACTGGGTTCTGTTTTGAAAGGGTATCAGGAGACAAACAGTTGGCAGGGGTCAGGTACATGGAAACAAGTTGGCATTGACTTTGGAGTCAGAGGGCATCAGCCAATGGTGAATGTTTAACAACCACCTATTCAGGAAAAAAAAATTAGCATGACACTTTTTTTCCCAATATATTTTTTAAAGACAATCAACAAAACAATCAGGGCCTAGTCTATAGTGTTTGCCAGTTTCTGCGGTGTACATGAATATTCACACTGAAAATTTTATGTTGGTTTTTGAGGGTCATTAAAAGAGCTAGCTGTATCTCACCATTGACTCCAGCTGTGCCCACTCTTCCTGTGCCATCTTGGGCATATCGCCTCTTATCTTTGGACCTCAGTTTCCTAATCTGGAAAATAAAGGGTAGGTGACTTTCCCTTCTAGCTCTAACCCCATAAGAACTGGGGAATTCCATTTTTAATGTAATTACAAACACAGGCTATTGGTGTTCTGTTTATCAGTAGAGTCCCTAGGGAAAGTATCCTCTCTTAAGGCTCTCTTACATGAAATGGGTCAAGGTAAACAATTCCCACCTTGTTCTGTGAAGTGAAGGTGAACTCAGGCATGGGTCAGAATAACAAGACTCACTCTTGTTCTAGGCACGTTTGAGAGAGCCCATGTTGTTTTCTCCACCTCTTAGCAGAAGCTATTAAATGGCTTTACTTCCTCATTTATTTTGTTTCTACTGGAGATGCATTCATTTCATCTCAGGTGATGAGGGAAACTTAGAACTAAAGCCATTTGGAATTGATATTGTTCCAGTGTCTTGATTTTGGAACATTTGAGATACTTTAAGTTATTGATCATTTTGTAATTCCTCTTGGGAAGAGAGATTGTGAGGTAACCTGCTGGTGTCCCTCCCAGGCATGCCCAAGATTAACTCTTATTTGATTTAAAATAAAAGAACCCCATCTGGGAGTTTCTATTATAATGAGAGTCAGAGATTTGTCTACTTTTATTTGCTGAAAATCCAAGGAAAGTTCTTAGATTGCATTTTTAATCAAACCCTTCAACTGAGATATGTCACTAAGATGAATCCTTGTGAATGAAAAGGAGAAAAAGCAGGGTTAGAAGAAGTCTAAGAAGTGATCTAGGTACTATTTCCCAGCATATAGGACAGTATGTTTCTAATTTCCTGAGGTATTATCATGAAATTCTATATGATCTCAAAATAAGCTTTATCACCAGAGGATAAAAGAATATATACACGTATGCTTTATATGTTCAGTTATTGTTCAGTCATTTAAGTTGTGTCTGACTATTCATGACCCCATTTGGGGTTTTCGTGGCAAAGATACCAGCTAGTGATTTGCCATTTCCTTTTCTAGCTCATTTTACAGATAAAGAACTGAGGCAAACAAGGTTAAGTGACTTGCCCAGGGTCACACAACTAGAAAATATATGAGGGCTGATTTGAACTCATGAAGATGAATCTTCCAGATTCCAAGCCCAATGTTCTATCCACTGTGCCACCCAGCTGCCCCTGCTTTTTCTGTACATATATGTATGTGTGTATGTGTATGTGTATGCATACATGTGTGCATACATACACATATATGTGTGTATATTTGGGGACTAAACCCGAGAACTTGTAGCATCATTTTACAAGGTCCGTTACAAAAATTACAAATGACAAAATCAACAAATTACAAGGTTTTTTTTTTTACAAAATCAAAGAATGTCTTAGGGAACTTGTTTTTCACGGAGACTGGGAAAAGATACCTCCCATGAAAGAAATATGCCCTGATATGACAGGATGATATTGGGGAAGCCCAAATGATGCATAATTTAAATAATAATAATAGCACTTACATAGTAAAGCCTTTGCATATGTTGTTATCTTGTTTGATCCTCACCACCAGCCCCATGAGGAAGGTGCCATTATTATCCCCATTTTACAGATAAAGAAAATTGAGGCACCGTGAATCAGCTGACTTGCCAGATTATAGAACTAATTAAGTATAGGGGGCAGGATTTAAGCTCAGGTCCTCCTGACTTCAGAGTTACTGCACCATGTAGAAGCTTAGGACAGCTTTTAGTTTAAGCCTGCTAAAATGTCCCAAAATGCTAAAATCCTACTATATTTAACCAGCTGTTTGCACCTCCATGTTACTGCGTTTCTCCATTCCTTTCTTTTTTTTTATTTTTAAGCAATCAGGGTTAAGTAACTTGCTCAAGGTTACACGGCCAGTTATTTCTGGGTGTGGTGCTGAGTGTCTGAGCCCGGGATTTGATCTCCAGGTCTCCCAACACTGGAGCCGGTGCTCTTACTCACTGAGCCACCTGGCCGCCCCTAAGCAATTGGGGTTAAGTAACTTGCTCAAGGTTACACGGCCAGGTGTTTCTGGGTGGGTGCTAAGTGTCTGAGCCCGGGATCGATCTCCAGGTTTTCTCAACACTGGAGCCGGTGCTCTTACTTGCTGTGCTACCTGGCCGCCCCCCTCCATTCCTTTCTTTAAAGCAGGCTTTCATAAAAGTGATAGCCAAAAAGGTGGGGAATAAATGATGGGAAACGAAGTGGAAAAAGGGAGGAGACCCAAGCTGACATGTTGAGTCTCACCTGTGGTAAAGTAAGATTATGACTAATCCCTTGCTAGAGAATGGCAGCTAGGTGGCACCAAAGTACAAAGAGCACCAGGTCTGGAGTCTGGAAGACTCATGTTCCTCAGTTCAAATTTGGCCTCAGACACTTACTAAGCTGTATGACCCTGGGCAAGTCACTTAATTCTGTTTGCCTCAGTTTCTTCATGTGTAAAATGAGCTGGAAAAGGAACTGCCAAATCACTCCAGTATCTTCCAAGAAAACCCCAAATGGGGTCACGAAGAGTCGGACATGAGTGAAATGACTGTACGACAACTGTTAGAGTGAAATCAGAAACAAACGGAAAAAATGTCTTAAAAAGAATTAACTCAGGCAACATAATCCTGGCTATAAGGACAGTCCTCTAGCTGTCATAGTCATTTCACTATTGGCCTTTTGGGAGCCTTTCTTTGTGGCTTAGTGGAACCAAAACTGTTAGTACTTATTTGTTAGCATATTTTTCCCCCCAAGGAACTCTTATAGACATCAGATGGGGAAAAGTCGCATGGATTATTTCCTAACGGTGAGAATTTTGGCTTTCAATAATCTCAGATGGGAACCATTTCCTCTCTCCTTTTGGACCACCTCTTCTTGTGTTCATCATCCCTGTGCACCTAATACTCTGTTACTCAGAACGAATTCTTGCTCAATATGTGACCTTAGGAAAGCTCAGTCTTAGTCTCAGTTTCCTAAGTTTGAGTCCTATCTGCTATTTGCCAGCCTTTCAGCAAGACCTTTAACCTCTCTGTACCTAAGTAACCCTCTTTGGTAAGATGGGAATGATACATATTTGTCATACTCCTTGATCTTAGAAAAGCAAGTCTTTTAAAAAAAATCTTTCAGAATTTATTTATTTTTAGTTTTCAACATTCATTTCTACAAGATTTTGAGTTACAAATTTTCTCCCCATCTCTCCCCTACCCCCACCCCAAGATGGCAAGCATACTGAATACTCCTTCCCCCAATCTGCTCTCTTCCTCTCAATCTCCCCCAATCTATATCCTACCCTATGCCCCCCCCCCTTACTTTCTTACAGGGCAAGATGGATTTCTATGCCCCAGTCCCTGTATATCTTATTTCCCAGTTGCATGTAACAACAATTTTTTTTAAACATTTGCTTTTAACACTTTGAGTTCCAGATTCTCTCCGTTCTCACCCACCCACTGGGAAGACAAGCAATTCAATATAGGTTATATATGTGTGGTTATGGAAAACATTTCCACAGTGGTCATGTTGTGAAAAACTAACTATATTTCCCTCCATCCTCTCCTGCCCCCCACTTATTCTGTTTTCTCCTTTGACCCTGTCTCTTTTCAAAAGTGTTAGAACAAGTCTTTTTTTAATAAAGAGGGGAAACACTGTTACTATAATTTTGATCTGTCATTTGCCAAATGTGGATGAAATGAGGAAAATTGAAAAATTATACAAAAAAATTATAAAAGTATTTATTTACTAGAAATATGTCCTGGCTCTCTAATCCATAAGTGCCTTTCCTGTACTTGCTATATGTTGTATTTCTTTTCTATCACTCACATGGTCTGTCCTTTAGCTGCAGATTTGGTCCATTTCCCTAGGAAAGCCTTCTTTAACCAGTCAACACCAGTGCTAGTCCCCTGTCCCCTGCACTGGGTTTCACCATTGTGGGAACATGAATACCGGCCCAAAGCTGAGCAGATGTCCTACCTCAAACATGAGGCCAGAACCAGACAACCATTAGCCTGTCCCTGCCCCAAGACCAAATCTGTCCCTGATCAATGGCCCAGACAGCCAGGCCTAGCCACACAGATGCTCAACAAGAATCACAGGGCTGTTCCCTTACCCTTTCTGAATCGCCAGGGTGTGGCTAAAGCATCCCTACCCCGTAAACACCATATGGCCAACTCAATCTTGACAAGACCTAAGCCTGACTTCAGATCCACGGCAACCACTGTGCTTCTGACATCTGCCAAACAACACCTCATACCTTCTCTGCTTGACTCCAAATACCAACAGGAGGGTCCACTGGACTCCAGCCATAGGATAGAGGCTGCTTCAGGTCTTAAACACCTTCCCAATATTTTTGCTGCCTATGACCATATACCTGAGGACCTAACTCACCTCAGCCAGCATTCACCATCTTCAAAATTCTTTTACCACCAGGCTGAGTTTCCATTCATGGACAACAGGAGCATGGTAGGAACTGGAATGAAATCATTTCCTAAGTGCCAAGCCAGGGCCACACACAAACCAGTGAAATCAAATCACTCATTTGAAGCTTTTCAAAAGGCCAGACCCCAAGACAGAGCTCTCGCCACTAAGCAGCGTCCCGTAGGTAGGCCCTAATCGTCTTATCCTGACCATTGGTCCAAGACCATAACATTTAAGGCATCTGATTTGGACCACTGGGTCCACGCCAAAACTTGCAAAGTTTTACAACCTAAGCATGGCCCAAGGGAGACGGTATCACTAGTACGATGCATTGACAACAGTTCCAAAGATCCATCTATGCTTTTATCACATCTGAATGGGAAAACCAGGGCCACAACTGCATGTCCACCATGCCCACAGCACTGGACTGCAGCCACAGCTTTGCCCTCACCAGGTTCAAATCACCAGGCTAGTACAACACTTATACCTTCACAAGATTTTGAGCCACTGGAAGCTCCTGCATCATGCCTGGAAGATCTCTGTGCTAAAAGCACCTCTTCACCTTTCACTGAGGCTCCATTGGGCCCTGATTACAAGGCCAAGGACACACCTGGGCTATCCCGACTCTCTGGACACTACCCTGAACCAATCATAATTCCAGTCTGTTTAAACCATTATAGCAAGGCATCAACGGACTCTCAACTTGAGGCCACAACCTTGCTCTTCCCGAACTGCCAGAAAAGTGCCTCCTCAGTCTGTGATGCACAAGTCACACATTCACAGCGTGCCCCAGGCTTGGATGTGCAGACATAACTATCCTTAGTACGTCACCAGGACACAGCAGCAATAGGAAGTCAGGACCACCAGGTTGAAGTTCTACCAGACCAGAACCCAGAGGCACCAACTCCTAAGGGTCTGTACCATCTGGCCATAAATCCAGTTGACTTGGACCCTTCAACCATGTCACCACCCAAGCCAGGATACAGGGCCACACTACCACTCAGCTATGAACTCAAGGCCATAGCTCTACCTAGAAATGAAGACACAACTGAACCTGCGGCATCAGACCCAAATGACCCACAGACCATACTGTTGACAGACCATGACAACCAAGAACTATCACAACTAGGCCCAGACTCAGCCCAGATTTTAACTCAACTGAACCCTGACTGCAGAATCACATCACAGAATCACATCTGATGGCCACCAGACTGAAAATGTACAAAACTGTTATAAAAAGGTCACACCTCAAGATAAATTAGACCCGGAGGAAACAAAACCAGCACAACCAGGCCCCCAGGCTACAACTCTCACAGACAGGGATCAGGAGGGTAAACTTTCAATAGTTAGAAAACCCCAAGAGAAAGCAGACCAGGTTCGTTGGGGAATAACCTCACTGGCCATAGAACAAAGGGATAGGAATGCATCTGCTCCTCACCCCCAGGTTACACTTCCACCCAGGCATGATAACAAGGACACAGCTGTACCAGGTCCTGGTGCCCTGGTCCGTGCAGAACCAGAATGGCAGGCAATAATGGCACCAGAAGTAGACCACCAGGGGTCAGCTCCCACAGACCAGGCAGAACGGAAAACATCTCCACTGAGCATGAGACACCCTGAGAACCTGGTGCCCCCTGGTCCTGAACACCAGACAATACCTTCTGGTAGTCTTAATCCAAGGGTCATAGTCCCACACAGCCTTTACCACCAAGCTGAGGACACCTCAGACGCCAATGCCCAGGGCATACTTGAACCTAAACAAAATATGTTCACATTTCAAGATGAACAAAAGAGTGAAGTATCGCCACCAGGAATGAGCCATCAGATCATGACCATGGAAGACTTATCACACAAAGCAGTGACTCTCCCAGACTTAGATTCCCGGGACATGGCTCCATCTGAGCCAGAAGACCAAACCCTAATGCCACTACACATTCACCAACAGACTGAGGACAGCAACACCCAGGTCTCACTTCAGACAGAACAGGATCATTGGCAAGCAATGCCACCTGGAACAGATAATAGAATCACAACTACAGACATCTGGGATCATGAAGCAAAACCCACACTGGGCCTAGACCTAATGGACACAGCTCTACCTAACCCTGACCACAGGAACACACATCCACTCAGTCCAGACTTCTGGGTCACTTCTCCTCTGACAAATGGCCACCAAGGAGACTTGGTTTCAGATGCCAATGGTGACTTCTCAGAGGTTCAGCTGGAGCGAGGTCCACAGGGAGCAACCCTACCAGAAGACACAACTCTCCCAAGCCAGGATCAGGAGGCAGAATCTTCACTAAGCATAGAGCTGTATGAAGTAACTTTATTAAGTAACTTTATTCGGTCTCAGTTCTCCAAATGAACGTCAGTCCATCTCTGACCATCAATCAAGGGCTGTCCCAGACCCCAACAGCCAGGTCGCAACTGCATTAGACCTACACCACTCAGCAAAAATGTTAGGGAGTCCAGGGCAGGTCACACCTCCATCTAGTCCCAAACCCCCATCTGTTGTTCTATCCAGTCCTGAAAACGAGACTGAGGCTAAACCAGATGTCCCTAACCCCAAAGGCACAACTCCACGTCTAGACGAGGAGGAAACAATTCCACCAAGCCCAATATATAGGGCCCAAACCCCATCAGGTCCTAAACAGCCAACTGAGGCTCCAATAGTTTGCAACCACCATCCTGAAGCTGAACTGAGCTCTGAGCACTCTGAGGAGGTTCACCCCGGGCTTCAACACCGGACCTTTCCTGGGGAAAAAAAGACAAAGTTTATGGCATTTAAATTACATCAAGCCATACATCATTGAGGGTGGTGATGTCCCTGAAGAAACTATTGATGACATCATTCGTTCCATCCCTCAGAATGAAATAAAAAATGACATCTGTAGACATACTATCTTGCAGAAGATGAAGAGGGTGTCCACACCTCATTGTGGTGACCAGAGCATCCCACTGGATTATCCAGTGTGCTTAATTTGTGTCTCCTGGATCCCAAATGGCTGTCTCCATGTTTGGGGGATGAAATATTCTTGTGAAACACAACTGTTGGCCATACCAGTGCTGCTGTCCAATTCAGAGCGGGAAATAAATGTGAAATTTGTCCTTCAAATCTCAAACAAAGATTCCATTTTCTCCCTTCCACACCCCTATTACAATTTGCAGGGACCCTCAGTCCATCCATTGACTTCTTCAGTATCTTCCTGCTCAGACCTGGGGATCCCTAGACCAAGGGGAAATGGATCAGCTTTATACTTGGCAAGGACCCCCAGCCAAAGGGAAGGACCCCTACCTACAAGCAAACGGCCATGCAATGGGGAAATGGCCATAAAAAGGGACAGTGACACAGAGCAAGCAACATCAAAAGAACACAGGACATTTTTCAGATCTATACGAGACTTGTTCCAGAAAAAGGAGAAGAGGCATTAAATGAATGGACTCCCCTGAATACTTTTGAAACTTGTTTCTGATTTTGTGTCTCACTTTATCATGCTACATACCTTGATGGGGAGATCACAAAACTTACATTTCCTTTTCATTGTGGGCAGGGAGAGCCAGTTAGAGAATTTTATAGAGGAATGAAAAGAGAAAATCTTCATCCTTTTCCTTCTGTATTTTAGCTTCCAGGAAAGCAAATTTTTCTCTCCCCATAGAGATTAGCCTCATTCTCTACTTTTCCCTCATGCCCTATTTTATATAACTTTAGCGAATAAATTCTTCTCCCAATGATGCTTGGTAAAACACACCATATTACCCAGAAACCTCTTTATTTTGACCTACTTCCTCACCCAATCCTCACCTCAAATGCAATTGCAATTAAAATTCTATAATTGAATATTTCAGCATTTCAAATTCCATGAGTTCATTAGAACTCTGTTCAAACCTGAGGAAAAGATAGATGGGCATCTTCACCTTTTACTAAGGCCAAAACCATCCTACCCTTTTGATGATGAGCTCATGGTTTCACTAATGGTGTGAGGTAATTCATTGCCAGGACTTAAAGGGAAGTTTCATAAAAAAATTAGATGAACTTGGCGGTTCTGAAAGCAATTAACTTTTATTTGGAATGTTTTAGATCACAAGAGTAGGCTATGTGGCTTTTCTGGAGATAACCAAGACTGGAAGCACGTAATGAAGAGACCAGAGATAACAAGGGAAAGGGACTAAGGGAAGCATCATTTCTCCTCCCATTGTAGAGCTGATGGGGTGCTTGGGATCTATGTAAAATCTATTTGGAAACTCAATTTGTAATACCAATTTGTAACATCAGGAATGATGGGGTGTTTGGGATCTATATTTGTAACATCAGTCTGTAAAACTTGGTACCATCAATTTGTAAAACCAGTTTGTAAATCACACCCCTCCACAATCTCAGAGCATCTGTCCCTTCTCCCCCCGCCCCTAGCTTCCAAGCATTAATTGTGCCCAGCAACAACTCATGAATTGTTTATCTCAGCCTTGGAACACTAACAAGCTATACTTATCAATCCTTCACCAAAGTATCTATAAACATTTCAGCTTAGGCAACTATTATCTCCCCCTTGTATAGTGTTCCGCTGCCCCCATGAGTCCTTCGGTACCCTATCTCTAGGTTGACTCCTTGGCTGCCTCAATGAATCCTTCAGGGCCCTATCTCTAGGTTGACTCCTTGGCTGCCTCAATGAATCCTTCAGGGCCCTATCTCTGGGTTAACTCTTTAGCCTATTATCCACACACCGAGTCTCAGGTTAGCCTTGGTTCCCAGACATTAATCTTGTCAAACATGACACTGATGGGTAGCAGACTGGGCACTTCTCTATCAGCCCTTGACCGCTCGCTGACTTAGTGACGTTTTCAAGCCTAAAACCACACCTCTAGGTAACCCCTCCTTGGGCTTTTTCCCAGTGAATCATGGGCAATACACCTGAGCAGTTACATTACACTGGCCCCACCTTAACTCCTCCCTAATCCCACCCTTAATCACCTAGTTAGCATAATTGGCACAAGTTCTACTATGAATGATTCTATATAAATCCTAATTCTACTGCTTTAAGGTTGCAGGTCCCCTAAGGATCCTTGCCCGCTGTAAGGCTTATAATAATCTTTTACAACTCTGACTCCATGTCTGCTTAGGCCTACTGAATTCTTTCCAGACTGAATCACAGGCTCTCTGGTCTTAGATAAGATCAGAGCTCCTGCTGAACCTACTGGGAGCCATCCCTCATCAGAGCAACAGAGGACACCAATGAAATGGGACATGGAAGAACAGGGAAAGGGTATCTCTAGGGATGTTACCAAAGACTCAGACTTGATGGTCTGCAGGCCATGGCATAAGTGGGAAGGAGTCTACAATGGGCCTATGATTGGCCACCCTTTGGACTCAGTACATCACCACACCAATTCCATGGATCGGTCCCCTGGAAGCTTCTAGACTGGCAGATTCTGAAAAAGGTGGGAGTCACCTGGAATGCTTTCCTTTCAAAACTCTGCCTCTCAGAATCTTCTAGCTCCCTTCAAAATTCAGTTTAAATGCCAAAATGTACTTGAGGCCTTTCTGGACACCCTTCCCTACCTTCTACTCTCTCCTACTCACAACCAATAATTTTCTATTTCTCATTTTCTTTTTTAAAATTTTATGTATACAATGTGTTACTCCCATGGACAGTTATCTGCTTGAGGGAGGTACCAGTTAATTTCTGTGCCTAGCATAATACCTGAAAAAAACTGTACAGGAGTACCTCAGGGATATTGTGAATTTGGTTCCAGAGCATCAAAATAAAATGAATTATCACAATAAAGTGAGTGAATTTTTTGGTTTCCTAATGCATACAAAAATTATGTTTACATTATACTGTAGCCTAAGCATACAACAGTATTCTGTCTAAAAAATAAAACAATATATATGCCTTAGTTTTAAATACTTACTTGCTTAAAAAAATTTTAACCATCATCTGAGCCTTCAGTGAGTTGTAATCTTTTTGCTTGGTCTTGCCTTGATGTTGATGACTGCTGAATGAAAGGGCTGATGGTTGCTGAAGGCTGGGGTGGCTGGGGCAGTTTCTTAAAATGAGACAACAATGAAGT
>NW_027186944.1:0-17524 GCF_028583685.1 Petaurus breviceps papuanus | reverse complement strand
CTTCAAATTTCATTACTATTACATCTCCAAATTTGTCCTTTTTCTGAAAAGATGTTTCACTTTCTCTTCTATTTTTTTTCATTATTTATATTTTGTTTAATCATTTCTTTATCTCTTATAATTTCACTGGCTTCACTTTGCCCAATTCTAATTTTTAAGGGGTCATTTTCTTCCTTAAGATTCTGGATCTTCCTTTCTAATTGGTTGACTTTCCTTTTATACTCTTGTTGTATTTCTTGGATTATTCTTATTTTCTTTTTTAGTTTTTCTTCCATCTCTGTCATTTAATATTTTTTTTTTGCCTTTTTGGAGGGCAGAAAGCAGGACAATTGGGGTTAAGTGACTTACCCAAGGTCACATGGCTAGTAAGTGTTAAGTGTCTGAGGCCGGGTTTGAACTCAGGTCCTCCTGACTCCAGGGCTGGTGCTCTATTCACTGCCCCACCTAGCCACTCCTCTCATTTGATTTTTAAAGTCTTTTTAAAGATGTTCTATGAATTCGTTTTGGGGAGGTGGCCATTTGACAGTATTCTTTGGGGTTTTCTTTACTTCAGTATCCTCCTCTGAAGATGAACCCTAGTCATCCCTATTCCCATAAGTTTTCTATGGTTGGATTCTTTCTCCTTTGTCTATGCATTTTTTGTAGTAATAGTTTAATTATTTGTAATCACCTCTAGCCCTGGGGTATGAGGGATGGTGTTTCTTGCTCCAGATCTTTAGTTCTCCCCTCCAACTGAAACCAAAGCCAAACCTCCAACCTGCTGTAAGTGCCCACAGTCAGCCTTCTGCCTCACTGCTTCTATACTCACCAATGTGTACTGTTTCCTTCTCACTCCAGCCACTCTGAGGCACAGCTGGGTCTGGTGTTCCTTGTCAGCAGAGGTTCCTTTGATCTTGCCGGACTCAGACACCCAACGCCCCTCACTATCCCAGGGGTAAAAGTTCCTATGGCTGAGGATGAGGTACCCTCTTGAACCAACTAACCCCTGGTCTTGCTGCTTGTTGTTTAAGAGGCTTGTCCTGAAAATAGAACCTATCGTGGAGGTGTTTACTCTTCACAGGAACCAAACCTTGTCCTGGGATTTGTCTTCTAATCTTCTCAAATTGTCCCAGGAGGACCTCAGTTATGCCTCTGTTCTTATTTCTCTCCACTCACACTTTATTCACCTAAGGTGCTATTTTAACTATTTTGCAGGGGGAAATCTTGAGAGTTTGGACTTTTCTGACCTACTCCACCATCTTCCCAGAATCCTTTCTCCACAGATGCATATTTAACTTTGGAGAAAATCAACTCTGAATATATGCTGAATATTTCCCTTTGCCAATAGCAAAACAATTGATTGGAAAGGACAGAACTTAAAAGCTAACGAGTTGGGGAGGCTGGGTGGCACAGTGAGTAAAGTGCCAGCCCTGGAGTCAGGAGGACCCCAGTTTGGTTCTGGCCTCAGACACTTAACACCCACCCACACACACACACACACACACACACACACACAAACTAGCTGTGCAACCGTAGGCAACTTATTCAACCCCAATTGCCCTCCAAAAAGGAAAAAAAAGAGCTAATGAGTAATTAATAAGATAAATAGACAAAAATAGAAAAGAGGTAATGCTCTATCTTAGATTAGGTCAAGTCATTCTTCCCTGGTCAGACCCCTCCTGTAGTATTATATTGTCTTCTCCACACCACATCCCTAGAAGATCATTGGTCAGTCAGAGAGCATCCAAAGAAGAAAAAGCAGGATAGAGCTGGACCTTGGGGTCATACCTTATATGGATCATTTTAAGAAACTACAGACATTTGGCTTATAGAATAAAAGACTTATTGTGGCATGAAAGCTGTTTTGAAGCATTTGGACAGCTGTCATTTGGAAGAGAGGTTAGATTTGTTCTTCTTGGTTTTAGAAAGAAAAACTAGAGAAAAAACTAGACACTATCGAGGTGAAATTATGTAGACATTCAAATTATATGTTTTAAAAAACTACCTTAAAATTAGCATTTTTCAAAAGTAGAATTAGCTGCTTCAAGAGATGGTAGATTCTCTTTCACCAGAGATGTTCAAGCAAAGACTAAATGACCACATGTCACATGGTGTATCTTGGAGTAGATGGGGTCTCCAAACTGCTCTCTGACTTTTACATCCTGTGATTCTGTGGTATAAGTAGGGTGTAACATATTGCTAGTTGTTTTCATGAGAGTGGTGACATGGGCAATTTTAAATCTGATTTAAAGGAATGAACACGTTATGAAGTAACGATGAGAGACAACATAAAAGCCATTTTGGTACCATTGGGATATGGAAATGTCAGTGATACAGAGTAATAGATTTGGACTCATCAATATATGAATTTGAATCCAGGCTCCAGTCACTTGGTCACTTACTTACCTTGGGTAAACTCACTGAAGGACATGAACGAGAAGATGTACTATAGAAAGGTATGGAAGGTTTGTGGTTGGTACTAGTAGAAGGAATAGTCACACCAGTGAGAATATATGTCCATACAAGTTTCTAAATTAGTGGGATGCAAGAAACCTTCCTACTGAAGCTTCTTATCACAGGAAGTGTCTTGATTAGTTATTTTCTTTTATTTTTCTCTGGACAAAGGATATATTAGAATCTCAACATTGTAGAAGAGTAGAGCTTAATGATTCCTTTGAGATTATTTGCTCAACCCCTTAATTTTTCAAATGAAGCTAAAGTCCAAATACATTAAATAGCTAATCCTCCTTGAACTTCTTCCCTTCCTGTACAGTGGTTGCCAATGTTTATGCTCTTAGTTTAGGATCAGAGTAGCCTCTGATTTTTTTTTCATCTTTAAAGATATTTCACCCATATAGGAACATTTCTTAGTCGTTTAAGTAGATGAGAATGGGGGCACAAAGCATGATTTATTCTGGACCCCACACTTTGCTAAATGTGGCCCAATACATTTTTCCTTTGATCGTCACCCCTCCATAGGGCCAATCTGCAAGGCCGGTGAGGTCCGGAGCTAACAGGAGTGCACGTGGTCGCCTGGGGAGGGCACGTGAGGGGCCAAAGGTCACATGAGTGCTGCCAAGGATGCACCACGGGATGGGACGCTGGCATCCCGTCACGGGGTCTCCAAAAGTGCTGAGTTGGCATCACAGGGTGAGGCCCTAGTGTTTCATCATGAGATGACCACATAGTAAGGTGTGGCTTGGCTTTCCTCCTCCTCTTCGGGGCGGCGCACGATTGGCTCGCTGTGGCCGGATGAGTGAAGGGGAGGAGCGGCTGGCAAAAGATAAGATAAGGGACGACGCGGAGAGAGGCAGAGAGAGTCTGGAGTAGCTCGGGATGGAAGATGTAACCTCTAGTCCTTAATAAAGAAAAGTGTACCTTTCTTGGATTCTGTGGAGTCATTCTCCAGTGATAGCTGGAGCCGGAGATGGCCGAAGCCTGCCAATCAGTTGGAAGTCTGATGACTTTGAGCGTATCTTTCCCAATGGTGACTGCTAGGATTGCTTGTTTCTCTCACCTTGCCTCTGGTTCTCTGCTTCATATTGTTTGCTCCCCTGCCATGCCTGCCAAACAAAGCAAAATGAAGCATGCTAATTGGTTTCTTGGAATTGAGAGTCATAAATATCTTAAATGGAATTCTCACTTTGCAAAGCCTTCTAGTTGAAACTTGGAAAATTCATATCAACAGTTTTAACAGTTGCACAAAAAAACTGGAATATATGCAGAATTACTCAGGTCACCGCTAGATATCCTGGTATAAATACATTTAGAAGTAACGTTTGGCTAGTAATCAAAGAAGCGCCACAGAGTCATTGCTTGTCATAAAGCAGTTATTAGGAGATTTGTTATTGTAATTTCAAATGCATTACCATTGACAGTGGAATTTTCAGAAATGTTTTCTCATATTACTTTATTCCAATATTTATCATGTATAAATAAAGTAATCTCAGTGCTATGAAAGCATAAAGGGAAATGAGAAACCAGATGAGCATATATGGATTACTGATTTGTTTCACTAAGCATTGTAAAATGAATACAAACTTCTGCATTCTTATTTGTAACTCTACTCTTTTTTTTTAAAGCAATCGGGGTGAAGCAACTTGCTCAAGGTTACACGGCCAGGTGTTTCTGGGTGGGTGCTAAGTGTCTGAGCCTGGGATTCGATCTCCAGGTCTTCCCAACACTGGAGCTGGTGCTCTTACTCTCTGTGCTACCTGGCTGCCCCTATAACTCTACTTTTCCTAAACTTATTTGGGTTAGTTTTTTCTTCGTGGTAACCAAGTTGTTTTGGTCAGCATCTGCATCAAGCCCCTCACAGGAGTCCAGTTTCTGGATTTTTGGCAGTGTTCCTGATCAGTGAGAATGAAAGGTACAACATGAATTTTGTACTCACAGGCAATGAAGTGAATACAATACTAATGCTTACTACATATTTCCTTCAAGCTCCCTTTCTATCATCCTCACAGAGAAAAAAGGGGTGTCTCTTAAATTTTTGACATATTGATGGATTTGGGGCTTTATTGCTACACATAAAAAAGAGCTAATATTTGTTGCAGTTTGAGAAATTTGGAGGTATACTGTAATTTTCTTAGTTGTATTTCAGCTTTTCCCTTATTTACTACCACTACTCATATAAATGTATTTGTGAAACTTCTTTGTGTCCTTGGATAAGAACAAATAAAATGGAGAAAAGTACTTGACTAATTCAAATATTCAAGTGGCATCCCCACAGCCCACCATCACCACATTCTTCTCCTAACAACATGGACATTTCAAATAGTCATTTTTTCATCAGTCTCTCAATTTTATACCACTTAGACCCAGTAGGCTACATTGCAGAAAGGAGAGTAGAAATTTGGCAATTTTATTGTAATTACCAATAGCCAAACCATATCATTATAATTTTTAAAAATCCCCCTGGGTCATGTTTTTTTAGAAATTGTGCCAAGCTCTCCACTGCACAATACTGTGTGATGTGTATTACTGTGAAGGAAAGACAAAAAAAAATTAGTGTCTGGAATGAACAAATTCTAAATTTCCTTTTTAGGTCTAGATCATAGCATTTAGATCCTGGGAATAAATGACAATAAATCAATTGCCCCCTCAAATAAATAAATAAGATAAAATGAAAACCTCTCAAACTTGCTTATACATCATTTGTTCCATTTTTAAACATAGTATTATTTTTCTCTAAAAGTTTCATATTTTCCTTTGGTTTCCCAAGGGAACAGGTGGTAGCATTACCATTTCTAGATGGGAAATGTGGAAAAGATAGGCTAAGTGCCTTGTTCAGGTCACAAATGAATGGCAGAACTAATAGCTATCTCCCCACTCTTGACAATTTCTCTGATTCAGTATCTGTTGACCATCAATGATAGAACGTAGATAACAAGTACACTGATAGAGTCTTGCCTTACAACTGACCAAGCAAAATCAAAAGAAATAATGGTGGAAAACTTGTAGATATATTTTTTCTCTTATTTAGATTTTCCTCCTTGAACTAATGTCAAATCAATAACAACCAAAAAACATAAGAAAAAAACAACAACAGAACCCTGAACAAACACTAGTTAGCTCTGAACTGAATCCTATGGATTTTTTCGTGACCGTGAGCTTTGAAAATAAGGCCATGCCAAGATGGAATTGCAATCTGTAGGGGGAAAATGGCAAAGTATTCATTCTAATCTCAGATAGTTTGGGATTAATGGTAAATACAAGTTGGGCTTTTTTCCTTATGAAACATTGGTTTACATTGAGGTTACATTGAGATTTCTTGTACAATGAGCAATAGAAAGAGGGTGGCTGGGGTGTTGCTTTATATTCATTTGGTAAAGCTAATAATAAGAAGCATGGACAAAGTAATCTATTGTAGCTTAGGCAGATAATGTATTTTAACATCTAGTCAGGCCAAGAAACATTTATTAAGCACTTACTATTCTGTAGGAACTGTGCTAAATGTTGATGATACAAATCCAAACAGAAAGTCAGGAGTGCTACCTGGAGAGGAATGAATAGGTGGGTGGCCTGGAAATCCTATTAAAATGGATCTGCAACCAAGAAGTAACATGAAAGCCCTTACTTTTCATAACATGAGACTGGAAAAACTAATTTCCTGTTGGGTGTGCGGGAAAGAGCCAAGGGGAATTATTCTGTTAACTATATTTTTAATCAAATTTTTTAATTGCTTAAAGCCAAGTTTCTACCAATTTAGTGAACTTTACTACTAGTATTCTTTACCACCAGCCTATACATATCATATTAATATATGGAGTTTTTCCTTCTAGTATGACATCCTTAAAACTGCTTGAAACAGCATGCCTTCACTGAACGTATGGATTGATGTTTTCCATATGAGGTTTCAGGAATAATCACAACCCACAAAATTAGTATTTGTAGAACCTAATCAATTTAGTGGAGAAAGTCAAATCTGGGAGAGAATGGGAGCCATTTAATCTAGAGAAGACAATAATTTCCCCTTTAGAGCCTGGGATCCCAAACAGCTTCTTATTATTCAACACACTAAAGGACTGACTTCAACATTGATAGAATTTGGTTCAATGTGTTACTTCTATCTATACAAGGTAAAGTGTTGCACAATTACCTCTTCACTGCAAACTGAGGCCTTTTTCACCTTCTGGAGGACCAGATATATGCCCCTGTCACAGACAGTGCACCAGAATAGTTGGGTCATTTATCTGTTCTGCTGTGACAAGCCTTATGTTCTAGGATATATGCAATCTAATACGTAGTAAAAAGTTTAGGAGTCCTATCCAGATGAATATTTATGGCCTTCTGTGAGTAGGAACTCACAAAAGATTATTATGTCCCACTTAGGTTGACTGCTCAGAAGACCACTCTATCTAATGAAAGGTCATCCTGCTGTGATGAAAGGAAGAAAAACCCGAACCCATGGCACCATTTTCCACACTGTCTTCCTAGGGAGAAGAGCTTATATTAGGGCCGACAATAAACTACGGCTCCATATTTTCCTTTAGCTGTTCCTCTATCCCTGCTAAAAGTAAATGAAGAGCAGGAACTATGCCACTCCTGGTGTGTCAAAATCCCCATGGTGGATTATAATAAAGGAGATAGAGCCTATCTTGGGATACAAGGTACTAAAGGGCAATACTAATGTATTCAGGGGGTTAGTAACTTATTCTCAACATGACTTTAAAGAATCAAATCTCTGTTACTACTCATATCTCCTTTGATAATTTGTGAAAAGATGGTTAATTATATTTGAGAAGCTGGGTTCTGGAGTGAAATGAGCTCTGTCCTTAAGAGTCATCGGATAATGTAATAACAACTCTAGCCCTAGAAGGGAAGGACAATCTTGTCCAATCTCCTCAATGGACAGAGTATGAAACTGAGGTCCAGTGAAATTAAGGGACACTTAATGTAACTTCTATAAAAGCAGCAAGTGTTGGGGCAGTATTTGAACCCAGGTTATGTGACTCCAGAGCCAGAATTCTTTTCATTGAGCTCCTCACTTGGTTCTGCCTCTTACAAACTACATGACCACAGGCAAATCACATTGCCTCTCAAAGTTTTCATCTGTAAAATGGAGCCAATGAGACCTATCGTATTTTCCTCCAAGAGTTGGTTTAAGAAAAACACTTTGTGAACACACACACACACTCACATATACATACACACACACATGCACATATACATATATATATATATATTTCATGAATCTTAAAGTGCTATAGAAATGTGATCAGTTAGTTGTTGCTACTTATATCCATCTTATTCTTGTATTCTTTGACAGAATTCAGATAAACAGTCCTGGAAAATGTTGATATCCTGCTATTATTACTATTGTCGTATTGTCATTCTTCCCACATTTTTAATATTATCTACAAAAAAATGGTCCTAAGATGGACAATTATCCTGATATATCTTTATATTTCATTCTCATTTTCATGATGGGATTCACAGAGGCAAATAAGTGATGCAGCTAGATGGCTCAGTGGATTGAGGGCTAGACCTCGAGTCAGACCTGAGTGCAAATTTAGCCTTAGATATTTACTAGCTGTGTGACCCTGGGAAAATCATTTAGTCTTTTTGCTTTAATTCACTGGAGGAGGAAATGGTAAACCACTCCAGTATCTTTTGCAAGAAAACCTCATGGATAGTATGGTCCATAGGGTCACAAAGAGTCAGACATGACTGAATGAATCAACATCAACAACAAAGTGATGCAATGAATAGAAATTAATCATGGATTTAGGAAGACCTTAGTTCAAATCTGGCCTAAAATATTTACTATCTACATGACACTGGGCTAGTCATTTCATCTCTGGTCTGTCTCAATTTCTTCATCTTTCAAAAGAGTGATAGTGATAGAACCTACTTCACAGGGTCATTGTAAAGAACAGATGGAACAATAATCGCAAAGAATTTAGCACAGAACCTAGAATATAATTGTCTCTTTATAAATGCATGTTTTCTTCCTTTCCTCCTTCCTTCCTTCCTTCCTACCTACAAAAATGGTCCTGAGACAATTAACTATCCTGCTATTACATAATTATATATAATATTCTCCATATTATTCCAAAAATTGAAATGAATAACTACTTCATATAATTGAATGAAAGTATTCAATAGATATAAATCATTCTCTGATGTTTACTTAAAGCATCCTTGGTACAACTTCAATAACAGATAGAATAATGGGGATGATGTATACTTCATTCTTTTAACTTATGATTCTGATTTCCTCTGCTAGGTACATATATACATACATGCAGATACATATAGGGATGTGTGTATACACATACACACATCTATATGTATGTATGTGTGTATGTATATACATCTATATGTGTATTGTGATATATATACCTCTGTGTGTGTGTGTATTTTTCATTTGCTGTAGTTGGGAGGTTTTATTTGTTATGGAAGAACTAAAATAGAGGGGCTTAAACTGACTCTCTGAAAAATGTCCTTTTCAAATTAATTATTCTTCATATTATTATGTAGTTTTTGTAAATAGAGAACAGTTTTTCATGGGCCTTTCAAATACTTTATTTGAGTGTTTTTCATATATTTGTAGTGTATGAAAATGCCATAAGTGAAGAACTAAGTTAAAGGCTTTATAGTAATCAACCAAGACAGTATTGCTGTTATGACCTTTCAGCATCTTATTCAATAATTATGTAACCGAGACCAAATTGTTCTTTATATACCCTTGGATTTATTTGGCATTTTTATTGCTCCTCAGTAAATACATTTTTGGGGTTTTTTTTTCTAGATTTGGAAAAAATTAACAAGCCATGAGTGTTTTCTATAAAATGCATAAAAATATAATTGGTTTGTATTTGAAGGAGTTTCTGGAATTCCTATCTTTTAATAATAAGTACATAAGATCTTTTAAGAAGAGAATAAGGCTTGCATGTGGAGAAGAAACTGGAAAGTGCTATACTAATTATTCATAGGCCAACCAATTATTCATACTGAACCAAAAAAAATTGTGGATTTTGCTTGACCCTGCCACTACCCAATTTTGTAAGGAAGTGAGAGTTTCAATCACATCCCTTGTCATAGCTCTTCTGTAGTTTATTATTTATAATAATTGCTTAAAAGCTGTCTACTTTGTATTATTGTAACATTGGAACTACTCGTAACTGTACCAATGACCAGAAAATTTCCACATCTTCCTTATTTGTGGGTTTTCTTTATATTCAACTTCTTTACTTCTCAAACCTCAGTAATGATTTTTTGGTTTGAGTATTTTTTTTGTGTGGTGCTTTGTCTCCTGATTTACCTTTTGCTTTTCATTGCTGTTGAAGAAATCTAGATTTTTGGCTTTGCTTTTGTTTTCTATACCTTTTTATTTTTTGTTTTATTTTTATTGACTTCATTGGTCAACATGATGTTTAGATTTCCATCTGCATGAATTGGTTAGTTATTGATCTAACTTTCCAGTGTTTCTCCAAAGACTTTCAATAGTCAATTCTGCCATTGTGGTGTTTGGCATCTGTCTATAGGTGTTTTACTTGAAAGCTTACTGTAGCAATAGCTGCTTCATATAACACTGTGTAGGCTTTGACTTTTTTTTATACTTTCTGTCAAATGCTATAGGATAATATATTCACCAACAATGTTTATAGCAGATCATTTTTTTACTTTTCTTTTGTATGATTGTTATACTGTTTGTGTTCATGCCATCAGATTAAAAGAAGGGAATTTTCTGATTCCCGTCCAAGAGTGCTCATCTCTTTTTCAAAATTATTTTATTTATGTCAATTATGTTTTTATTATCTATTTTATTATCACCTCTTGTTTCTGGAGCTTGTATTAAGTGTCTTAAATTACTTAATTTGCTTGCATTAAATTAATCTGAAAAGATTTTCAGTGACTTCAGGGTGTTCAATTTTCCATCTTTAGATGTTAGTAGCTCTTTGATTTGATCTTTAGCTTAAATTAATTTAGGCTTAAGGATGAAGTGGGCTTTTTGGTTTGGTTTTGTCTTAAAGATTATCCTGCAGTAGTCAGTAATACTTTGTTTTGTGACTTGGAGATGAAGTTAACATTGATCCCCAAAACTAATTCTTTTTTATAACATCTCTAATTTTGTTATGATATGGTATTGCTACTCAATAATTAAAGTATTAATATCTTTAGCCCCTTTCATTTACATGTGTGGTTTGCCCACTCTAATGGTCAGTAACCTCTTTACAGAATCATTTCAAATAGAAATCTTTCTGATTTGTTCCACTATATCTTTCCTTCCTTTATTACCAGAATATGAAGGGTAAACACTCATTCTGTTGTGCTCCATGTATAGCAGATCATTGTGATGATTAGAGGAGAGCCAGCAGCAACTCAGCCATGTCCAATCTATTTGTTGCCTTGTTGGGAGCAGTTTTATCATTCAGGTTAGCGTGCTAACCCAGATAGTGGTATCACCAGGTTCAACTAGTCAGGGTGTGACCGTTAATTATTATTAATACTACTAATAATAAATCCCAGAGTCAAGAACTCTTGATACAAACCCATCAATCAAGGAAGCAGTCAGGAACTAGGATCAAATTATAAGCCTTCAAAACATGGAGTTAATTGGACACAGTAAATAAACAGGGAGTGAAGACAAGATCAGAAGAGATCAGAGACAAGAAAAGTTAGAGACATCAACAGTCAAACAAACAGACTGTAAGAGTAAGGTCAGAGTAGAAAAGATCCAGTGTAAGGAGAATAGTGATGGGAAGTGCCTTAAATATCTGGTCACAGCTGGTATTGTCTATCACTTGACCTGACGTTGGCACACTGTTCATCACTGTATGCACAGTCATGCTATTTACTCACAGGGTCTTGATAAGTACTTTGAAGAAAAGAGTTTTATTTATGGATTTTTTTTCTCTCTGCTTCTTGGTAAATATCATGGAGAGGGTCTTTCCATTTAAATCTTATAACAACAGGTCTTAAAGGATGTATATGAGCTCCAGGTTCATCCCCAGCAGTCCTGCATGTCAGGTTGCGTCTGATCCTAGCTATCTTAAAAGATTATTGCGACACAGTAGTTTTATAATTGTTCAGACCAGTTTCCAGTGCTCTTTATTCTTAACTTGACCTGATGACAGAATTATAGAGTTTGACTCAGGCATTTAAAACATGGTGCAAAGCACAACTCAGAAGCAAAGTTTGCTTTGCATTTCCAGGGCTTGCTAATATCTTGTAAGCTAGCTGCAGATATGCTGAGAAACCTAAATGATAGATACAGTCAAATTATCATTTGATATAGCATAGTGATACAATGAGAGGAATAGCAATGAAATCAGCATAGGCTTTGCCCACAGTTAGAGCCATTTAATTGTACTGGGGCTAAAATAGTGTGTTTCTAAAACCTCTACTATAATGGCTTTGCTTTATTCCATTCCTCCCATATGGTGGAAAGAAAATTGTCACTGGACTCAGAGGATATGAATTAACAGCCTAAACCTCTCTAAATCTCAACTCCTTATTTTTTAAATGAAGGATTTGACTAGAAGAGACCTTAGGTTTATTCCAACTCTAGCTCTGAAGTCCATACATGTATTCTCTCTTTTTTTTTGGAGGGCAGTTGGGGTAAAGTGACTTGCCCAAAGTCACACGGCTAGTAAGAATGTCAAGCCAGCATCCAAGGTCAAAGTTGAACTCAGGTCCTCCTGACTCCAGGGCCGGTGCTCTCTTCACTGTGCCACCTAGTCGCCCTATACATATATTCTCTTGAGGCTATCTGAAACATGGAATATTGTACTATAGTAGTGAATATGTGCAGTGCATTTTGGGAGATGGTACTGAAAAAATTCGGAGGCAGAGAAAGATAGACAGAGACAGAATAAAATAAAGAAACAGATTTAAACAGAGAGAGATACTGGGAGAAGCACATAATTCTATGTAAACTCACTGTCCTTTTCTTTGGAAGCATGATTAGCCTGGTATTTATCATTATTATTAATTATTATTATTTTAGGAGCTATCTGTCCCCCATTATATTCTAAGTATATTTAAGGCACCCCTTCATTTGTTCTAATAGAACTAGATAGATTAATAAAATATCCTTCCACTCCAAATATTCCCCAAATACATGTAATAGTGCTACTACCCTATTCTTTTTATACTTGTTACCCCTCGTACACATAATATCACTAAGTAAAGAAACTATAATGGCATACCTATAGTGACAACCACTTAAGAACTCACCCTTAGGCCCTTAAATTTCATTAAAATAGGCAAAATGGTAAACTCCAGGAAGTAAAAGAGGATAGCAAATCAAGTACATTCTGCTGTTGTATACTCCTATGCAGAGTAAAAGAAAGAAGAATTTTTAAAATTTAGTTTTAATAGATTTATTATTTTAACATTCTTTTATTTTTTAATTTTGAGATCCAAATTCTGTCTCTCCTTCCCATTCCCTCTTCCATACACTGAGTTGGCAATGAAATGAAGTCAATTATTCCTGTGAAATCATAAAAAATAGGTTTTCCTATAAGCCATATCACACACACAAAGAATAAAATAAAGCAAGAAAATTGAACACTTTGTTAGACTTGAGGTCTGCCCACCGGGGGGTGGAGAGGCACTGTCCCAAGCTTCAGACTTTTTCATAGTACAAGAACTAGTTTTGGAGGTCTAAAAGGTTTGGGTGCTTCCAAAGTGGTGTGATCCTGGAGAGAGGTGGCAGGCACTCTGATCTTCACACAGGAAGGGTCCCTGCTACCAGGTCATCACAAGTGCTAGCCCTCCTCTTGGTCCCAGAATTTCAACCAGCCCCCCCCCCCAACCTATTGCCCCTGTCCCCATAGTTATAAGTGGTAGTGCTCCTCTTGGCCATGGAACCGTAACCAGGGGCCCTGATTTTCTGTGACCAATATGAAATGATCCTCTCTGCCCTGGAATTTCCACCCAGAACTGGTTATGGGCAATAGAGTTGCAAGTCAGCTCCAACAGTACACAATGCTAGTCAAAAGGCCCCATGTCATCTCTTTCTGACCAGTTGTCTGACATGTTCCTCCCTCTTCTCCTCCCTACCCCCACCCTACCATCTCTGGGCTGAGAGGTCTTGATGCTGCTGTTCTTAGTCATTTCCAAGGCCCATTCCTGGTACTATATTTGTGTTCAGGACAAGCTCCCATTTTGGTGTCACAGACCTCTCTCTTGCTGATCTCCGAAGTTTTCTTAGGCTGGAAAAGATATCTCACTCTGACCTGTCTTTGCCACTCTAAAATTTGATTTGGGAAGTTATTTTAAAGTTCTTTGGAGGGGAATTTTGGGAGAGCTCAGTTGAGTTGCTGCCTGTATTCCACTATCTTGTCTCCATCTCCCCCAAGAAAGAAGAATTAAAGAAAATCAGGATGCCAGTAAAGAAGAGGAATACATAATCACTTTTTGTAGGATAACACTCTGATTACTTTTCAATTATCTTCCCCCTGCCCCTTTCTTTGTCTAACCTGAGTTATATGAGTTGTATGAGTTAACTCATACAACATCTGAGCCGATTTTGTTTTTATTTTTGTTTTGTTTTTTAAATGTCAATGAGCATGATAGATAGTCAGTCACCCAGCATCCATTAAGTGCTTACCATGTTCAGAGCACTGTGATAAGTACTGGAGATACAGAGACAATAGGAAATGTTTTGATGTTTATTAACTGATAATGAGTTTCTGGCCCCACTTTCACCAAGACCATCACCCATTTCTGGCTCTCTGTGCCAACCTACCTCCTATGGGATGCCAGGTCAGCCATTTTAGCAATGTTCTTACTAGCACCCTAGAATTGCTAACACCCTTGACCTTATCACAGGAACATACTATCATAGATTTTGAGCTGAAATGGAGCTCAGAAATCATCTACTTTTAGCCCCCTCACTTTACAGAATGTTCATAGGTCTCTCAGGACATCCTATCTTGAGCATAGTAATTGGTGTACAGCTATATCTACTTTATAAAATTATAAGTCCCATGTGAACAGAGACTATAACCTATCATTGTGCTTCACTCATGTAATTACTCCATAAAACTTGTTGAATGAATAAATGAATGAATGAACATTAAATGAATACATGAAGTGACACTGGTAATTATGGTCACAGAAGATCAAAGAAGAGATAGGACTTTTGCATTTTGATTTTTGCACTGATGTCATATCTGTATCATCTCCCATCACTTAAATGCACTTACCTTGTTCTAGGAAAACTTTTTGGCAACTGACATTATCAGCTTAAAAGAAACCAACCTTCCATAATCATTAAAGCTAATCAGTACTAATTAGGCAGCACTGATGGATCCTTTATACCACTTTTGTAGCTGTATTTGGAAATAAGGAAATCATGTCACCTTGGACAAGTCACTTAACCCCAATTGTCCTGCATTTCCTTCCTCCAAAAAGAAAAAAAGGTAGTTCTGTCTGCATTTATATCTTATGAATTGATGAAGCCTTCTAAAAACTTCAGAAATTATGAGTACTTATAATCATATATTATATATATGAATATTGTGTATGCATGAATGACTGACAAAGTGAGGTAAATCAAATTCTAGCTTCTCTGAAAAACTGAAAAGCAAAAGGACTTGATAATTATTGGCTCAAAGTCTTCAGAGGGCTGCAAGGATTTCTACCAGTGAAGTTACCAGCACTCTGTCAGACGTCTTCTAATGCCAAAAGAGGAAGACACCAACAAGTTTTCCAAATATAGTCTAATTACATGTTTGTGTGCAAAAGCATTTACAGTTTATATCACTAAAGCTATCGTGAACTGTTTTTTAAATATATATTATTGATATTTTCTCTCTTGTATTTATCATTTCAGTTTTTCCAAGTATCCCTCCCCATCACCCTGCCAGAAAGCCATACAATATAAAAATACTATTTTATAGGAGAAAAAAAAGAAAGCACAGCTGATCAATACATTTTTTAAAGTCTAAAAATGTGTCTCTGGTTCAAAGGGTATGTATATTTTATTCATTTTGTTTACACAATTCCAAATTACTTTCAAAAATCTTGTACCATATCACAGATACATCAAAAATGTGTTAGTGCCCATATCTTTCCACCATGTCTCCATCAGTGATCATTGACACTTTTGTCATTTTTGCCCATTTGCATAATATGGGCTAAAACCTCCTTGTCGTTTGATTTGAATTTCTCTTATTAATGATTTAGGACATTTTTCATGAGGTTATTAATACTTTGCAGTTCTTCTTTTGTTCATATCCTTTTGTCTTTTTTTTCCATTGGGGAATGACCTTAGTCTTACATATTTATTAAACCTTTGTATATCTTGAATATCAAATCCTTATTAGAGAACTTTGATACAGATATTTTTCCCCATTTACCTACTTTCTTCTTATCTTAAAGGTATTAATTTTTGTCTGTGCAAAAGCACTTTAGTTCCAAATAATCAAAGTTGTCTTTTATCATTTGTATTGGTTATAATAACCATTTGTAATTGGTTAAGAGTGTGTATTGAATTCCAGATTCATTCCCTTCCTCCCTTGTCACCCACCCTTACTGGGAAGATAAGAAATTCAGTATAGGTTGTACATGTGTAGCTATACAAAACATTTCCATAGTAGATATATTGTAAAAGACTGAATATATTTCCCTCCCTCCGATCCCACTTCTCACTTGTTCTATTCTCTACTTTGATCCTGTCCCTTTTCAAAAGTGGGTGCTTCCAACTTCCCTCCCCCCCCCAGCCTGCCCTCCCTTCCATCATCCCCCCTATCATTCTCTTCCCCCCTACTCTCATGTAGGGTGAGATACCCTATTTAGTGCATATGTCATTCCCTCCCTAAGCCAAATTCAATGGGAATAAGGTTGACCCATTCCCTTTTGCCTTCCTGTTCTTCCCCTCCATTGTAACATTTTCCCTTGCCTCTTCTATATGAGATAGCTTACCCCATTCTGTCTCTCCCCATCTCCTCTCATTATATTCCTCTCTCACCTCTTAATTCCACCTTCTAAGTATCATCCCTTCTTATTAAATTAGTCCTGTTCCCTCTATCTATGTATACCTGTAAACATATATACACACATTCACTTATGTATTCATATAACCATATACCCTCCTATATAGACATATATATGAGTGTATGTACATCATATATATATATATATATATATATATATATATATATATATATATATAAATACATTTCTATTCCCTTCAACTCTTCTCATACTAAGAAAAGTTTCATCAGTTGCAATTATTGTTTTTCCATGTAGGGATGTAAATAGTTCAACTTTGATACGTTCCTTATGATTTCTTTTCCCTGTTTACCTTCTCATGCTACTCTTGCTTCTTGTATCTGAATGTCAAATTTTCTATTCAACTCTATTTTTGTTCACCAAGAATGCTTGAAAGTCCTTTATTCCACAAATGACCATATTTTCCCCTGAAACATGATACTCAGTTTTGCTAGGTAGGTGATTCTTGGTTTTAATCCCAGCTCCTTTGACTTTGGGAATATCCTATTCCAAGCCCTTCGATCCCTCAGTGTAGAAGCTGACAGATCCTGTGTTATCCTGATTGTGTTTCCACAATATTCAAATTGTTTCTTTCTGGCTGCTTGTAATATTTTCTCTTTGATCTGGGAATTCCAGAACTTGGCTATAATATTCCTAGGAGTTTTTTGGGGGGGATCTTTTTCAGGAGGTAAATGGATTCTTTCAACCTCTATTTTGCCCTCTGGTTCTAAAACATCAGGGCAATTTTCCTGAGAATTTCTTGAAAGATGATTTCTAGGTTATTTTTTTGATCATGGTTTTCAGGTAGTCGAATACTTTTTAAATTATCTCTCCTGGATCTATTTTCCAGGTCAGTGGTTTTTCCAATGAGATATTTCACATCGCCTTCTGTTTTTTCATTTGTTTGACTGTTTAATCGTATCTTGATTTCTCATAAAGTCACTAGCTTCCATTTGCTCCAGTCTAATTCTGAAAGAATGATTCTCTTCAGTGAGCTTTTGAGATTCTTTTTTCATCTTGCAAATTTGGCTTTTTAAGGCATTCTTCTCATTTTTAGACTCTTTTGCCATTTGAGTTAGTCCATTTTTTAAGG
>NW_027186943.1:0-11340 GCF_028583685.1 Petaurus breviceps papuanus | reverse complement strand
TTAATTACTGGTGTACAATATACCAGGTGTGGGTAGCTCTGGTAGATAGAATGTTAGCTTCTTAAGGGCAGGGCCAGTTTTCATTTTGTCTTTGTGTTTAAAGTCTACCACAGGCACATAGCAGGAGCTTAGTCAATATTTGCTGGGTGATTGCCAGATTGTCTTCCTTCTTGATGTTAAGGGGAGAAGGAAGTTTTAGAGCCAGACTGAGCAGATTGGCATCTTGGGCTTCTCCCTCAACCACCCACCGCCTCCTAACTTCTATCAAAGGTAGAAATTAAAGGTCTCTCCATCTAAATCCAGTTGGGTTTCTGTCTGAAGATATGAGGTCACAGGATTTATAGCTGAAAGGAATGGTAGAGATTATCCCCTCCAAACTAAGGCAGTGATTTATCCAGGGTCATGTGAGTTCATACAGGGAAGCTAGGTGGCGCCATAGTGCATAGAGCATAGAGCATAGAGTCAGGAAGATCAGTTTAAAACCCGCCTCAGACATTTATGGCTGTCACCCTGGGCAAGTCACTTACCCCTGTTTGCCTCAGTTTCCTCATCAGTCAAATGAGCTGGAGAAGGAAACAGCAACCCACTCCAGTATCTTTGCTGAGAAAACCCCAAATGGGGTCATAAAGAGTCAGACACAATTTGAACAGCAAAAAATAAATATTCTATATAATAGAGAATAATGATTCAAAACCAGGTCATAGGAGCCAGAAGGTACCTTAGGGGCAACATAGTCCATTTCCCTAATTTTACAGATGAGGAAACCAAGACCCAGATAGGAGAATTAAGTTACCTCAGACTACATGGCAGTCAGTCTGAGAGTCAAGTTTTCAACACAGATCTTTGGACTCCAAATCCAGTGTGCTTTTTATTATACCACCCTGCTGTGTTTCTATATCCAGTGTATTTGTATTCTACTTCAGGTCAGCACTACTGACTTCATAGTTAAGGGAAGGAGCTGGTACATTAATTAATAAATAAACAAATGAATGAATGAATAAACAAGCAAATAAATACATAATGTTGTTAAGTTTAATGTGGGGTAAGAAAGCTTTGTCACTCGGTGTTTACTGCAGTCATTAGCTCCCAATACAATTTTAGATGTGTTACCCTATGAGGGAGAGGGTTTATGAAGCCCACCAACTGTGTTCTGTTTTTAAAAGCCCCAGGGTTAAAGCTTGTCTCTGAGGAACAGACTAGAAAATAGGCCTTCCTCCTTTCATTGGAAACATGAGGGATCTGGGGTGGGGAATATTGACTATCCTATCAGACTCAGATGATTTCTTGGTTAATTTTCTTAAAATTCTTTTTTTCTCCCATTTTCTTTCTCTTTTCTCTTTTATTTCATTTTAAGAAGCAGCTGGTTGGATAGATGGGGGGGGAGACATTTAGAAGCAAGGTAACATAAATGTAAAAGATGACAACTTTTAAAACCTAGCAGTCAGATACTTTTTTTTTCTTCATTCCATCCCTTTAGAAATCAGCTGGTTAAATAACCCGAAAAACTCCTCTTGTGTTTTTTGTCAAGCCCAAGGTTCTCCCTGGTTGTGAGATCTAACTGTGGCCTTACTTTGGGGAAGAGACTTGGGGCCTGATGGAAATGGAGTCTATTTCTCTCTTTTCCTCCCTGCTCCCGGGTCACAATACTCTACTTGTATAAACACTGGGTAGAGAGAACTCAGCAGAGTGGGAAGCAGACAGACTTTGCTAATTTGCTAGCAGACTTTGCTAATTATGCCAAGGCTTTCCATGCTTCCAGCTTTTTTGTTGCCTGAGAAGTTGACTTCCTCTCAGCTGGGTTGGGCTAATGTTGTCATTTTCTGATTTCGGTTTTCTAAGAATCCTTTTTCAACTTGTAGCACAAACAGGTTTATTGGTTTTTTTTTTTTATCGGTTTCCCCCAAAGTAAGTGACTCAGAGAAAGCAAGTCCAAGATTAAGGACTTCAGAGCAGAGAATGAAAGGGCCCTGGTTGGTCATCATAGCTTCCTGAGGTCCCTTGGTCCACAGGGCCCATGCTGGTCACCAAGGAGAAGGAGGAAGGGAAAAAGAGAGAGGGGAAAAAATAACTCATATCAATAACACACAGGTCATCTAGTCTAACACCCTCAGAGATGGCAGGTTATTGGGGTTAGTAAGTCAGGAAGACCCAGGATTCAAATGTTGCCTCATACTACCTGTGTGACAGCTCAATGTCCCAAAAATCTACCTGTGATTCCAAGTTCTGCCTATGTTATCAGTGGAAGGAGTTTCCATACGAGGAGTACCTTGTACAGATGAAATCATGGGTATGGATCAAAAAAAACAAGAACTAACATTTCTACACTTCTTCAAGAGTTTCAGAGTGTTTTCCTCACATAAAGTGGGTTTTTTGGGGAGTCACAAATTTACAAATGGGGAAACTGAGGCTTAGTCAGGTGAAAATACTTGCCTGAGGTCACTCAGTGAGTAGTTGAATCAGGACTCAAGGCCATATTCCCTCAACTATGGCCGCACCACATTTCAAAGCAGTTCCCAAGGAATGTTGCTGTCCTTCCCTGAGGAGGGAATGCATCCAGCCTTCTTCATCAGTGCTCTGAAGAAAGTCACTGAACCAATGTCATGTTCTCACAGAACAAGAATGCAGGCATGTATGTTCTTATGGCCCCAGTTGCCAGCCTGGCTGCTTGGAGGGCCACTGCTGGCATGGGTAGCCTAACCACAGGGCCATGGGCTGAGCTCCTGGCTCTTGGGTCCCTCTGTCCTCCAACCAAGTGATGAGAGAGGGAGATCTTAATATCCCCATCCTCCCAAGAAAGGGTGATGGGGGTAGTACGGGCGGTTATCATCTGCTTTAGGTTAAATAAAGTAGAATCAGATTTTTTTTTCCAAAAAAATAATAAACCCAAGAGTTAAGAGGGAAGAAATTTAAATGGAGCCTAACCCATTGTCTAATGGATTAACTCAATCCATTTGCTAGAGACACTTTAGTCTCACTTCTCACTCACCTCAGTAAACATGACTACCTGTGATCACATTAGAACAAAGCTGGGGAATGAGAAAGTCTTTTTGTTTCCCTTCTGAGTTCCTTATCAAGGGATAATCTCTAATGGAGAGACTGGAAGTTGGCCATGCACGCCTTGGCATGGCGACCAGAAAAACCTAGGATTCTTATGCTTTTCAAGGCAGGATCCAAAAGGCCCTTGGGGAGATGTCTAGCAAGGGATGGTGGTAGTGGGGGGAGGCTTGGGGGCCCTGATGGGTCAGCAGTGGCCAGTGTCAGTTTATTGTAAAAACATTAACTTTTGCAAATCTCTGACTTAGGCATCAAATCAGTAACTGGAGACAGTTTGCCCAGGAGCCTGACCTTTCACCTCCCCTCTGCTAAATAGACCTAATTATTGCATTTGTCTGTCATTTGAGCAACAAACCATTCCATTGAGGTCATCCAAGGGAAGGCTGGGTTTTCAGCCACCATCTCACAAGAGCTTAACTAATTTTATCCCACAAAGGAAGTCTTGCTGGAAGGCTCCATCCCAGTAAGCAACTCTTCACCCCCTGTTCCTCCTCAGTGGAAAAGACAACAGAAGTTTGAACTAGATATCAAGAGTCAACACGGGGGCTCAGAAAAAGACCCGGACTGATATAGCATTGGGCTGCTGAGAGTGGGGGAGGGCCAACTTTGGTAAGGAATCTGGGGGATCTTTGTGTGGTATCCTTCTTCCTTTTACTTTATTATTATTTTTTAAAAAAGCAGCAATAATAAGTCAATCCCAACAGGCAAAAAGGGAGATGGGAGGATTTGGACTAAGGCTGGAGTCAGGGCAGGAACTCAGGCCCAGGGGAGGAGGTGGGGGGGGGGTAGTTCTGCCTGAGGCCTCAAGCTCAAACTGGATTAAACCAGACCACTAACTCAGCTCCACTTTCTACCCCCTCTGGCCCCTGGATCTGGGGCCTGCCTTTTTCCTATACCGAGTTCCTGGAAGGTTGGGGAACCTTACTATGTATGGGGAAGGAAGGAGAGTTTTATAAGACCATAAGAAATTAAGGCCTAGAATGCCTTCCTTCAGAAATAACCTTCCATTTACACTTAAACATTCATAGCAATTTCATGCTGTTTCCCTCATATTTCTTGAGAGCAGGGTCTGTGGTTTTTAATTTCTTTGAATTCCTCCCTACTTTTTGAGAGCCTGGAATACAGTGACTAGTTAATCAATGCTTGTTGACCCATTGAGGACAAGAGGGGAAGAGCTGAGGCCTCCCCACCTCTAACTCCAAAGTTAGAGATTGTTAGAGGGAGGAGAGTCTTTAGAAATAATCTAATCCAACCCTTTCAATTTTACAAATGAGGAATAAATGGATAAATGAGTGACTAACTGACTGAATGAGGAAACTGAGGCAGGGAAGGGAAAGGACTTTCCCAAATTGACACAGCTTCTTGCAAGGGGCAGAGCTAGACCTAGACCTCAAGTCTCTTGTTCCCAAGTCTAATCCTCTTTGCCCCTTTCCCCACACCTCACTAATTTTGTAGACTATTTTTTTTCCTGAATTGGAAGAACCCTTAGAACATAAACTGTTACTGTACAGGGTCTTAGAACTGAAGGAGACCTCAAAGAGCATCCAGTCCATTTGTCTCCCTTTGCAAAGGAGAAATAAATGAATGCAGGAACTGTAGCCCAGAGAAGTGACTTTCCCAAGGTGATGCAGCTAGTTAAAGACAGGGATGAATTGGGAACCCAGGTGTCCTGCTGAGCTCTCTACAAAATTCTTTCAGAGCTGAAAGGGAGCAAGCAAGTCCAGCTTCTTTCTATTTAGGCATGGAACTAAGGCCTGAAACTTGCTTAAAGTCACAAACCTAGTGCTCAGCTCTGGATCCAAAGTGGAAAAATCACATTTTTCTTCCACCCATCAGGCTGTTTTCTTCCTGTCAGCATGCCCTAGCTTCCCTTGGGAGTTAAGAAAGGATAAATGCTTTCAGGTATGGCAACCATGGGAATCAATTCATTTTCGCTGAGATTTTATTCTCTTTCAACTCAGTTTTCCAGGATTTCTAGGAGCGTAAGCACAGCTACCCCACTGGCAGCCCCTGCAAAGCTCAGCATCAAGAGAAAGGGCCCTCCCCCACTCCTTTATCAAATGATGGAGCTGTGAGATGAAGGCAAGGAGGCATAGAACTTCAGCTCGGGCCAGCCAGCGACCTGTTATCAAATTCTCTGAAATTGCTAGGATGTTTGGGACATTGATATCTTAGATTAAGATCATCCATAGATTAAAAGCAGGGAGGGTCTTTTGACATCAGCTAATCAGAACCCTTTCTTTTCCATATAAGGACATCGAGACCCAGAGGGGTCAAATAATTTGGCCAAGGCTTCACAGGTAGTAAGTAGGAAAGATGAAATTCAAACCCTGATCCCCTGATTCCAAATCCAGTTGCCTTGCCATTGTACTGAGATATCTCCTTTGGCCTACACATGTCCTGACACCAGAATTTGGGGAAATTGTCGCTCTTCAAAATAGGGAGGGAGCCTCCCATGTTAACACACAGAACTGATTCAATGACAGACAGTGAAGGTATTCTGGATATCTTACCCCAAATCACTGCACATATCCTCAAACTAGGGATCTGAGCATGGATCAAATGATGGACCTGGAATCACGAAGATCACAGTTCCAATTTGGCCTCAGACATTGTGTAGCTCTGGAAAAGTCACTTAATCTTTCTCAGCCTCAGTTTCCTTATCTGTAAAAAGGGGGATTGTAATAACACTTGCCTTCTAGGGTTTTGGTGAGGATTAAATGAGATAATATAAAGAATTTTGCAAAACTTAAAGTGATATGTAAATGTTATTATTATTTATTATTATTATTATTTATTTACCATGGATGAGAATGAACCTGTACAGATCTAAAGTTATAGGAATCAGTTGAAGAGAGTGGAAGTTTGGGGGGGTGTTTACCCCCAAAGGGCTCATCAAATCCCAATTGACCAATGAATCTATTAAAGAGTTGATAAATGGAAAAGCTAACTCTGACTCAGCTGGAAATGGTTAATAGAACCTGGGGTCACTCTATTTGATAAGTATCCAATCCCTCCTATTGCTTTCAAAATGGGATGACTTGGGCACCTGGTCTCTGCCCCTACCTCAGAGGTAGAAGCTACCATCTGTGTTATCTTTCCATATGATGATGTTTTTTGGCGGGGGGGGGGGGGGGCAGGGGGGGTTTGAGAAGAAGTCAATGTTTTCTGGACTTGAATTTGATTTCTGACATTCAGTTAATATACTCCCCAGAGTAGAAGAATCTGACAAGATTCACCCTTGTGGGGGCGGCTAGGTGGCACAATGAATACAGCACCAGCCCTGGAGTCAGGAGGACCTGAGTTCAAACCTGGCTTCAGACACAACACAAAAGCTAGCTGTGTGACCCTGGGCAAGTCACTTAACCCCAATTGCGCTCCAAAAAAAAAAAAAGAAAAGAAAAGAAGATTCACCCTTGGTTCTGGGCTAACTACCTATGTGACCTCAGGAAGATCACTTAACTTCTTGGCTCCTAAATCCTCTTAGAGGAGATAGGCTTAATAGTAGGGACCTATGTCTGTCGCTGAAGTGCTGTCCCATTCAGCTTGTTCTTTATGAGAATACCCTCAATAAGAACCAGGATTCACATTGCATCAGATCTTATTCTTTGAAATTCCCAGCTAAGTGAAGAGGATGGAGCACTGGCATTGGAAACAGAAGACCTGAGTTTGACTTTGCTTCTCTCTTTCCAACTTTGGGCAAGCACTAAAGTCAGTCATTCCCTTTTTTTTTCTTTTTGGAGGGTGAAGACAGGGCAATTGGGGTTAAGTGACTTGCTCAAGGTCACACAACTAGTTAGTGTTAAGTGTTTGAGGCCTGATTTAGCCATTCCATTTAAAAAAAAAATTAAGAACCCACTATATTCACCCCATGAACTAGAACCTACTATGTTCAAAGACCCATGCTTGACGCTAGAGTGGTAAGAATAAAATAATCTCTGTCCCCAGGGAATTTGCATTCTAATGGGGCAAAGCAGTAGGGATGAGCAGCAGAGGATATAGCCTGGGCACAGATAAGTGCACTATGAGGTAGGGAATGAGGGAGGCCAAGGAGAGATTCCAGCAAGTAAGTCTAGGAATATTTGGGGAAGTGTGGGGATCAGGAAAGACTTCATGGAGGGAGTGTTGACCAATCTGAGTCTTGAGGGAAAGGATGCTGGTAGCTGCATCCCAGTTGTGGGAGGTAGCCTGAGCAAATATGGAAAATTAAATATTGAGTCTAGGAAACAATGAATATGTATAAAGTGCTCTGAAAACCTTAAAGCACTATGTGAATTATAGCTATTAGTGGTCACACTGGTCGAGTTTGACTTGACCAGAGATTGTGTGAAGGGGAGTAATAGGGCCATGACAAAATTGTATAATGCCTTAAATACCAGACTTGTATTTTGTTCTGTAAGGCAGAGGAGTGCCATTAATGAATGTTTGGGGGTATGGAAGTGGCATGGTGAGAACTATGTCTTCTAAAGATTATTTAGTAGCTGAGTGAAGGATGGACCAAAAAAGGAAAATATGGGAGTCAGTCAGGGAGACCATACAATAGTCAGGGTGACTTATGGTTATAGGGTCAACTGGGTGATGGTTTGTGAGGAGAGAGAATAAGAGTGATATGAGCCACATTAGGGAGAAGTAATCAGCAGGATTTGACAGTTGATTGAGTTTGGGGTGAGGAAAGGAATGATCAGAGGATCAAAGACCTGGAGCTGGAAAAAGGCTCAGATGCCGTGTGGTCCAACTCTTTCATTTTATAAAACAATAAAGATGACTCCGATTTTTTTATGTTTCAGATTTTGGTGATAAGGAATGTAATGATGTATATTGGCAATGGAAACAGGGAAGTCTAGAGGAGGCATGGGGGATGAGTTCAGTGTTTGCATTTGTTGAGCATGAAGTGTTGACTAGACTGGAAGGAAGGAAGAAAGGAAGAGAAGGAAGGAAGAAGAGTGGGATAAAAAAGGAAAGAAGAAAAGAAGGGAGGGAGGGAGAAAGGGAAAAAAAGGGAGGGAAGGAGAGGGAGAGAAGAAGGGAAAAAGAAAGGAAGTAAGGATTTATTAAGCACCTGTTGTGTAGTAGGCACCGTGATAAGTACACAGTATATGAAATATTGTCTCATTTGATCCTCACAACAACCTGGGAGGTAGAAACAATCATTATTCCCATTTTACAGTTGAGGAAACTGAGGCAAACTGAAGTTAAGTGACTTATTCAGGGTCATATAACTAGTAAATTTCAGAAACTGGTCTCCTTGACTGCAGGCCCAGTGTTCAGTGTACTGCACCACCTTAGACACCCATAGTCAGGTGGGGATGTCCAGCAGGCAGGAGTTGAGGAGGAACTGGAGTTTGTAAGAGAGATGAGAGCTGGCTTTTAAGACGCTCCATAATCTTGTTTCAACTTTTACTTTCCAGTCTTATTTGTCCTTCACACCCTGGAATCATCAGTGTTGAGCTAGTAACTGAGCCCATGGGAGCAGAGCAGATCACCTGCAGGAATGGAACCTAGGACGGAGTCTTAAGGGATGCCTCCATTTAGGGAGTAGGAGATGGATGATGGACTAGAAAAGTGAACTGAGGGGTCACATAGATAGGAGGAACACCGAGAGAGCAATGTCACATAAACAAAGAAAGAAAAGAGTATTCAGGGGAAGGGGGTAGTCAATAGTGTCAAAAGCTGCCTGAAGAAAACTATCGGCATTCAGATGTTTCTCAGAGGTATCCCAACTCTTAGTGACCCCATTTGGGGTTTTATGGGCAAAGACACTGGAGCGGTTTGCCATTTCCTTCTCCAGCTCATTTTACAGGTGAGTAAACTGAGGCGAACAAAGTTAAGTGACTTGTCCAGGGTCACACAGCTAGTGTCTGAGGCCACATTTGAACTCAGGGAAATGAGTCTTCATGACTCCAAGTCTGGCACCCTATCCACTGCACCACCTAGCTCCCTAAAGGAAACTATAGTTAGGCATTGATAGAACAGATGAATAAGAGAATTATAATGGAGCTACTCACCAGCAGCTACTGCCATAGTCCACACATAGGTGTGTGTGTGTGGTTGCTGGGGGGGGGGGGGGGGGGTGAGGAGGGCCTGCACCAGGGTGATAGCAATGGCAGAAGAGAGAAGAGGGCGGATTTGAGAGATGTTTTAAAGGTGAGATTGACAGGCCTTGGCAACAGCTTGGATATGGGGTGAGAGAGTGAGAAGGCAAAGACGATACCTAAGTTTTGAGCCTGAGGGAATGGGAGGATGAGGTTGCCCTTTATAGTAATGGGGAAGGCAGGAGTGGGCTAGGATCAAGGGGGAAAGATGAGCTCCGTATTGGACATATTGAGCTTAAGACATCTGCTGGATATACAGTTTGGGAGGAATTAATTAAAATTAGAAGAATGATTCAATAAAATTGGAAGTGCCAGATAGCAGGGGTGAACTCCTTCCCTGCCTCATTCTCACAGGTCTATCAGTCTCTGTCTCTGTCCCAAGAGTTAAAGTCGTATTTTCCCCCCTCCCCCTGAGGTGGTGACTTCCGTGCTGTCCATTGTAAGCACAAAAAGTCCTAGTTATGGCTCAGCTGGGTCATATGTGCAGAACTTGAATTGTTGACTGAATCTTCACCCATCTCAGCTGATGGTCTATGACAAGTAACCTCCTAAGTTGTGTGCCTGAAAGTGTACATAGTTAATACAGGAGATAACCAGTTACAGACCAAGGATGAAGCTACACAGTAGCTTCTTTAGTAAATACCTGAAATAAAGAACACAATCATTGGGAGATTTTTTTTTCTTTGAATCCTAAAGACATTCATTAAATGTCCTTCAGTGTACTTTTTTTTTCAAAAAGACAAACTTTCTTTCCACTATTATATCTTAAGGGACCCGTTCACTTCCTCTCAAGAGGATAAAGAAAAACAAAAATCTAATGAAAAGAATATTATTCTGCTTAGAGCCAGAAAAAATAGCCACCATACATGCTCAGATAAATAGATATAAATATATCATTTGGGGGTTTGCAAAGGGCTTTACATAAATTAACTTATTTAATCCTCATAGCAACCTTGGGACATGTTGGTATTACTATATCATTTTACATATAAGTAAATGTAGATGAGAAGTTAAATGACTTCCCCAGCATCACAAAGCTAATATATATCTGAAGGAAAATCTTAACTCAGGTCTTCCAGACTCCAAGTCTAATACTCTATATACTTCACCACCTACCTTCCAGAATAACCTGGGTTCAAGCCCCGACTTGATCGCTGACTATCTGTCAGTGTCAGAGAAAGTCATTTCATTTCTATGAGGCTCAATTTTCTTCTTGGGAATAATGGGGATACTAAGATGTGCCCTAACTGCCTCCTATGGCTTTTATGTGTTCAAATAAGATAATACATGTAAAAGTGCTTTATAATTGGCATTGTATAATATAAATAGTATAACATAAATAGTGTAAAAAGCATTGATTTGGAGGTTAGCAGACCAATATTCCAATTCCATAGTGTCTATTTGCTGGCTCTGAAACTTTGAGCTGTCTCTTCACCTTTCTGAGACTCAGTTTCCTCATCTGTAAAACAAGGAGGTTGGACTTGATCTCTCACACTCGCCTCCTCCTGTCCCCCCCCACCCCACTAGATCCTAGGAACTTTTAGCTATTTTAGGTGGCATTTGTTCTAAACGCAAGCAAATTGCTATTATTGTTCTTTGTTTCCTCATCTGTAAAATGGAGATAATGATACTCATAAGCCTTAAAGCATCACAGTGATGTGAAGGGTTGTAGTTGTAGTTATTATTAGGAATAGTCATTGGAGTCACACTTTATTAAAAGAAATGTTGAGAATTTAGTTGAGACCATGACCTTTTTCCTTTTCTATCCAACAGGAAGAATTCTTGGCTTCTTACCAATCTGGTGGATGGAGTCAAGCCAGAAGTTTTTGCCCCCTCCCATCAGTTCACTGAGGTTAAAAAAACAACTCCCTTCTACTCTTTTCAATTTTATTTTCTGTTTGTGCATCTGTCATCTAATCATCATCATCATTATCAAAACTGACATTCATAGAATGTTATCTCATTTTATCTTCACAACAATTTTGGGAGGCACTATTCATTTTATGGAAGGGGAAACTGAGGCAGGCAGAGCTTAAGTAACTTGCCCAGGGTCATCTAGTTAGTAAATGTATGAAGTTAAATTTGAACTTAGGTCTTCCTGACTTCCAACCCAGCACTCTATATGCTGTACTACCTAGCTGGTCTAATTTCTTTCTTTCTTTCTTTCTTTCTTTCTTTCTTTCTTTCTTTCTTT
>NW_027186942.1:7631-10451 GCF_028583685.1 Petaurus breviceps papuanus | reverse complement strand
TAGGGGAAGGGAGGGGGATAGAGAAGAGAGGGAAAAGAGGGGGAGAAGGAGGGGAAAGAGAGAAAAGGGAGAGAGAGGAGAGAGAGATAGGGGAAGGGAGGGGGAGAGAGAAGAGTGGGAGGAAGAGAGAAGAGATAGGGAGGGTCGGAAGGAGAGAGGGAGAGAGAGAAGAGAGGGAGGAGATAGAGAATTAGGAATGAGGGAGGGGTAAGAGATGGGGGAGAGAGACAAGAGAGGGAGGGGGGAAAAGAGAGAAGGAAGGGAGAGAGGAAGAGAAAGAGAAAAAGCCTCAGTCTGCCCAGTCTGGTAGACTCAGCCTGCTCTGGCGACACAGCCAATGGAAAAGGCTGCTGCCACCCACGTGGTAAGGGAATCATAACGTTTTCTCCCAGCAGCAGGTCCCTGGGGTTTCCCATGCCTGTGCCTCCATGTTAGGAGATCTGGGCATGTGCACAGCCAAGCCCTATAATATATACATACGGCATGCAGGGGAAACTTCACTAGCTCTAATAATCAGAGGTCATGGCTTTGGATGCTTCTAGCATATGACCCTGGTAAACTCACTCAATCTCTCTTTGCTTTAGTCTCCTCACCTGTAAAACGAGGGCATTGGATTTAAAGATCTCTCCTGGCTTTAAATCTAGACACTGTGAACTCATGAGCTGCAGTGCTAACAGCCCTGACTCTGGTCAGGCGATCTGCGACCACCTCTTGCCTGCTGCGTGCCATTACTTATCTGACTTGGCAAAGGCATCTCACCTTTGTGGGCCTCAGTTTCCTCATTGGGAAAATGAATGGGTTGGAGCAGATGGCCCCTCCCAGTGCTTAATCTATGACTGTGTGAAGACACAGGCTGATGTTGATTCACCAATAGCAAATCCAGGCAGAAGCACGAATCCATACCACAGGGGTATTAATGGAGGCTGGGAGAAAACGGCGCTGAAGTGGTCTGGGAGAAACCCTTGTCCCTTCCTTTGATACTTCTCAGCAGAAAAATGACACTGAGACAGGATGGGGCTCTCATTCTTTTGGTGGAAGTCTTTTTTTTTTGCCAGACAATTTTTTCCATTCTTATAAACATCCTACCTTTTTCTATAAGTGGCCTCAGGGTGCGCATACACAAACCTTTCATGCTGATTAAGTTATTAATATGGAAGATGAAACCCTGGCTGGGGATAGATAACAATGTTTAAGAAATATAAACATAAACCATAACTGAAGGGTTTCCCACAGAGGCAATAGTCATTCTGACAAGACTTTTCTCAACCAACCTTTCTCCTTATAGGATCACAGATGGAGAGCTGGAAGGGACCCTAAAGGCTCTCTAGTTCAACCCCAGCTCGTTTTACAGATGAGGAAACTGAGGTCCAGGAAGCTAAAGTGACTAGATTGCCCTGGGGTTGCCTAGAAACCTGAGAGGTTAAGAAAGCTGCCCAGGGTCACAGCTAGTACGTGTCTTTGAAGGTAACTCTTTATCTGCCACTGTCTCTTTCCTTCCCTTCTCTCATCCTTTCCATGGACTGATCTCAGCCAAATGATACAGGAAGCCCTTCTGAAGAGAGGTATCCTGTTGCTGAGGTGTGGGGACAGTGGTTATCATGAAGAAAGCCCTCTTTCGGTCTTACGCTGTTTCCCTATATCAATTACAACTTGACTCCTCCCCTCTAATTCTGAGAATTATTGCTGACTGTCCTCTGTAAGAGCTGCGGGCTGGCGTCCATTCTGCCTCCAGCCACTCACAGAATCAATATCACCCCAAATGCTAAGAAGTTAGCTCGTGATCGGCACCTTCTTCCCACCACAGCCTTAAAACAAACCCTGAACCTTTGCCTATCACTTCCAAAGGGACTGTACATCCCATTTAAGTAATGGAGCCCAGGCTGCCTGTTGTTTTCCTTGAAATTCTAGCTCTGGGTCGCCTTTACTTAAATGAATCAGTGATAAGGAAATAACTCAATGACTGGAAAATTCAATTACACTCTTCAATGACTAAAGAAAAGGATTCTGATGAGGTTTGAGTATCTTCCCATCCAGGTAACCTGGCATAATCCAGATCAGGCCAGTCTAGGGCTCACCCAAGGGACTGTTAACAAGTGGAGGTTAGAGATTTGCTTTTCCTGGATCATGGAGAGGACACTGAAACTATCGTCCTCATTGTAAGTGGGAAGAGACTGAAGCTGAGAAGTGATTTGTTCCAGGTCAAACAGGTAGTAAATACAATCTGCAGCTTGAAGTTCGTTTACATAAGATTGTACTCATAGGCAGAGACTGATTACTCGATTGAATGAGGAGCAGAGTTGACAAAAACATGAGAGAAAGGAGAGAGCCTGGTTCTCTGACTTGCAGGTTTAAAAAAGAAGACACTGGGTTCCACACTCCCTTCAGGTCCCTGAAGGGAGAAAGAGATTCTGGGGAGAAGCCACTTTGTGGAGGAGATGGCACCTCAATGACATCCCCATCCTTAGTGGAGATTTTGTGGAATGCCCCGTTGCTTGTAATCTGGGACTGGGACACAATCTCTCTCCCTCTCTCCCCACTCCCCTTCTCTTCCCCACTCTCTCTCCTTCTCTTTCTTTCCTCTGTCTCTGCATCTCTCTGTCTCTCTCCTCTCTTTCTCTGTCTCTGTCTCTCCCTCCATCTCTTCTCTGTCTCTGTCTCTCTCTCTCTTTCTCTCTGTCTCTGTCTGTCTCTCTGTCTCTGTCTCTCTCTGTCTCTGTCTCTCTGTCTCTGTCTCTCTCTGTCTCTCTGTCTCTGTCTCTGTCTCTGTCTGTCGCTCTCTGTCTCTGTCTCTGTCTCTCTCTCTCTCTCTCTCTCTCTCTC
>NW_027186942.1:3480-7531 GCF_028583685.1 Petaurus breviceps papuanus | reverse complement strand
TCTCTCAGTTTCATTAAGATTTCTTGCTCCTAGTGGGTAAGCTTATTTATTCTCTATTTTCTGGTATATTCTCATCTGATTTTTCTTTGCTATCAGCTTTAATAAATGGGTTTGTTTGCTATTTGTAAGATCTTCGTTATGGAATTGACATTTGGTGGGAAAGGAGTCAAGCCTTGGATATATACCTTGGGACAGCCCTTCCCCATTAAGGAACAAGAACTAAGAACTGAACTTGAATTAAAGAAATGTTTTCCCCAGACCAACAAAATTCAGGGAGGGGGAAGATATATATTTTAGCCTGACACCCCCTCCCCTCTTTGAGGAGAGAAGAGGGGCCAGCTTCTGGTCTTAACTTCTTGCTTATCTTGTCCTTGAAGAAAAGTGAGTGGAGGAGACTTCAGAGGTGTCTACATCAAGTTCTTCCAGAAGAGGATCATGTTAGAGCTGGGAGGGGCCATAGAACACAGAAGGTCAGGGGTGAGAGGGGTCATAGAACACAGAATATCAGAAGGGCCATAGAACACAGAAGGTCAGAGCTGGGAGGGGCCACAGAACACAGAAGGTCAGAGCTGGGAGGGGCCATAGAACACAGAAGGCCAGAGGTGGGAGGGGTCATAGAACACAGAAAGTCAGAGCTGGGAGGGGCCATAGAACACAGAAGGCCAGAGGTGGGAGGGGCCACAGAACACAGAAGGTCAGAGCTGGGAGGGGCCATAGAACACAGAAGGCCAGAGGTGGGAGGGGTCACAGAACACAGAAGGTCAGAGCTGGGAGGGGCCATGGAATACAGAATGTCAGAGTTCAGGGCAGGATTAGACATGCCTTCTTGCAAGCCAGAGAGACTCATGCGGAAATCCATAACCTACATGGGTAAAACCCAACATATGGCCATATCCTTTACATAAGTAACAGAGGTGACATTTGAACTCGGTTGTTCCTGACTCCATGTCTAGTACTATATCTCTTAAGCCCCCTAACTGCCTCTAACCAGGTGATATGGTGGGTCACTGAAAGCATCTTAGATTCATGGAATAATAAGTGAGGAGAGTTTGAAAGATCTCCAAGCAGGAGACCTATGAAAGTGCCATGAAACCAAGATGCTGAGACCTTCTAGGAGATGGGGCTTCTGTTGCTACTATCAATGGATGACCATCATCTCTGCATACAAAGTAGACTGGAAATCAGGAGCTGTAATAAGAGAGAGTGGGAGACTAGGCTGAAGAGGGAACATGGTATCTGATTGTATAGGACCCAAAACACTAGGCTACAGAGTCAGAGAGAGAGATTAGACTGTCCTGATCAGGGGTAGTGGGGACCCTGGGCTAACAGCACTGGGACAGATTTGGTGTCATACCCCATGATACAGTTCTGAAAAAAGATATGCTTGGACCTCAGAACTCCAGAGCTGGAAGGGATGTTAGAGGCAATTTGTGCCTGAGAAAACCCGTGTTTAAATCTCACTTCTGATACCTCCTACTTATGTGACTTGGGCGAGACACAACCTCACCAGGTCCCAGTCTCCTCATCTGTAAAATGAGAGTCTTGGCCCTGATGGCTTCTAAAATGGTTTCCAGCTCTAAATCTACGATTCCCTAGGGGATACAAATGATGCACACTGTGCAACTCTGGACAAATCTTCAAACTTTCCTGGGCCTCAGTTTCCTCATCTGTAAAATGAAAGTGGTCCCTCCCAGCTCTACTCTTCCTTCACCAGGTAGGAAACAAAAAGCATTCTCCGCATTTTTCAGACGAGGACACTGAAGGGGAGAGAATTTATGTGTCTCATCCATGTTACATAGCTAGCAAATGTTAGGGGTCAGACTGAAGGTCAGATTTTATCAATTTAAAAACAGGACTGTTTCTTGGAGAGCAGACCAATTATCCTCATTATACAATGAGGAAAGTGGAGCCTACTGGTCCATGACACTGGCCTGCCTTCCAGCCTGATGGATATGCCTAAAATTTCGTACCGTAAGCATAATAGTACACAGATGCAAAAAGGCCAGTTACAGTATGCTTCTCCCACAGACACTGAGCCCAGAGTATAGTGCAGTTTGCCCGAAGCTGCCTGGCATCCTGTTGGCATCCTGGCACAATCCCCAGGCCTCTTGGTTCTGTGTCTAGCTTCCCCCCCTCTCCCGCAGGAGAACAGGCCCAATGCCTAACCAGACACCCAGAGATGAGTGAGGGAATGAGTCACAGCTCACTCAGTCTGCCTTCAGTAAGAAAAATCCCCGCCCCGTCTCAGCTCTTTGAGCACATGCTATAAATTTGAGAAATGAACATGAGCAAGGCCAGCTAGAAGCAGGCGTACCTCCTGGTAATGGGCTTGGATTTAATAGATGGAGAACTTTTAAATACCATCTGCTGTTTCCCAGGCTCATCCAAATCACGGGCCCAGGGAAGAGCAACGCAGGTCTGTGAGTGTTCAAGGTCTCATAGAAATGTGACATCTCCAATGGCCTCTGATGGGAAAGGGCCATTATAGTCCAGGGCAGCCATTTGTCAAGGATAAAGCCATAGAATTCCGTGGCTGGGAGAGGCCTTGGAATGCAGACTGCCAGGGCTGGGAAGGGCCTAAGAACAGAGAGGAAAATATCAGAGCTTGGAGGGTCCTTAGAATGCAAGATGTCAAAGCTTAGATGGACCTTGGAACACAGAATGTCTGAGTTTAGGGGGTCTTAGAACATGAAAATGTCAGAACTGAGAAGGGCCACAGAACAAAGAATGTCAGAGCTGGGAGGGGCATTAGAACAGGGAATGTCAGAGCTGGGAGGGGCATTAGAACATGGAATGTCAGAGCTGGGAGGGGCATTAGAACATGGAATGTCAGGACTGGGAGGGTGTGATAACAATGGCATTTAAAGATTCCTGTATTGGCTTGGTTTTCAAATTGATTGTGTTAAAACCCAGGGCTTGTTAATCCCACCTGTGGGATGGACTTGTTGATGTGAAAAGAAAGTCCTGAACTGGGAGGAGCTGGTGACATAGATTTGGAGAGACAAGAGAGAGGCAGAAGAACTTTTTGGAAGCAGCACCCACGTGGAGGCAGAGAGAGAGACTAAGAGAATTGCTGGTGGCCACTTTGAATCGCCCTGGACTTTTGAGACCTGTTCCCGGAGCTGCCAAGGACTGAGGAGACATGGCTGTTTTGCTGGTACTTTGTCTGTTTTGATGTTTTTTTGCCAGATTTGTCCACTGGTGAAAGACAGTCCTGTTGTTGAAGAAGTCCTGGAACCTGGCTTTTGGTTAAGAAGCCCTGAGACTGTCCTGCAGACAGAGAGTGAATACTGTCCACTGGTGAAGGACAGTGCTGTTGTTGCAGGGGTCTGGGAACCTTTCTGTTGGTTCAGAAGCCCTGAAGAAGGATTTTCTTGTTGTATGTTTACAAAAATCCTGGGAGAGGGTTTTGCTAATGTTTTCAGGGGTTCTAGGACTGTTCTACAGACAGAAGATGAATTAATGAAGGGACTGGCAATGTATCTTGTGGCCTTGCTAAGCCTTGTCTCCCCAGGAACTAAGATTGCTGAGAACTTGCCTCGTGTCAAGATGAAGAAAAGACCTCCATTTGGGTATTAAGTGCTGTGCTTAAACTTGTTGTAACTCTGAGGTAGATTCAATTGTGATCCAGGGGTGGGGAACTTTTGACCTTTTTGTGTTCTATGGTTGAACAAGTGAATGTACTTTACTTATGTTTGGAAACTAATCTCCATTTGAGAAGAGGGGCTTTGTGGTAGACTAAATGAAGGTATAGCCTAGGGGTGGAGAAGTATTTAGAACAGGGACTTTGTAATTGATTGAATGATTGGAAGGTCCTGGGGTGGGGTAGTACTTGGAGATTATTTAATCACACTTAGTAAATGCTGTATTTTGAATGATGTCATGTTTTGACCTTCTCTGTTCTTGGTTTGTCACTGAATAAAATGGGAGAGCACCTATGCTGGTATTCTGAACCTTGGGAAGTTGCCTTTCCTTGATGTTACAGTACAGAGGGGCATTAGAACATGGAATGTCAGAGCTGGGAGGGGCATTAGAACATGGAATGTCAGAG
>NW_027186942.1:0-3470 GCF_028583685.1 Petaurus breviceps papuanus | reverse complement strand
ATGGAATGTCAGAGCTGGGAGGGGCATTAGAACATGGAATGTCAGAGCTGGGAGGGATATTAGAACATGGTATGTCAGGGCTGGGAGGGGCATTAGAACATGGAATGGAAGAGCTTAAAAGGAACATCAAGAGCATCTTTTCAAATTCTCCCATTTTACAGAAGTAAATAAGACCCAGGGGTTTGCCCAAGGTCACACAGCTTTTTAATGGATCCAATAGTCTAGAACCCAGTCCTCTCATCTTTTAAAACCTTTTGGAGGGGAGGTTCTGTTTAACGGTCTTAGGCAACCTTTTAAACTCAATTCAGGTTGTTACTGTTGTTGCTGCAGGTTAACTGCAATCAGCACGTGCCAGGAACATGCCTTTGGATATAAACTGCTTATGTCTCTGAGGAAAATGACACAAAATGTGAGTTTGTAAAGAGGCGTAGGAAGAGTAAGACAGACGCTCGGCATCATCCTTCCCTACCTGGCCACTAGAGCTGGGATGGGCTCTGCTGACCATCCAACCCAACCCTCCTCATTTTGCAGAAGAGAAAAATAAGGTCCAGAGAACAGAAGGGCCTTGTTCAGGGTCACAAAGTAAATGAGGGGCATCGTAAAGACCAGGTCTTTTGATTTCCAGGTCATTCCTCCTTTTCCAGGAGCATCACTGATTTAATGTTGAGATTGTCCAGTCTAACCCCCTTCATCTTACAGATGAGGGAGCAGAGGAGGCATAGAGATTGTGACTTATGACTTGGCCAATCATAAGACAATAAGGGTCATTTAACGCATCACAGAATTATACCTAGAAGTGATGTGAAGTCACCCAGTTCAACTCCCTCATTTTACAGATGAAGAAACAGAGATACAGAGACCATGTATGACTTGTCTGAGGTCTTGTAGGTAAGAAAACATCACAGACAGAAGATGAACCCGGGTCTTGTGACTCCATTGCCAGCCTCTTTCCACTGAATTATGCATGAAGATGAATGAGGCCCAGGCCTTGCCTTCAGAGAGCTTGAAATCTAGTTGATGTATACACATGTATGTATGTATATATATATGTGATTGATGCTTCAAGTAGAAACAGAGAAGAGATGACTGCCTAGGATCTCCTCCCACTCTGGGATCTGTAGCCTTATGGCCACCATGAGCTGGTGCATCATTAACTTCCCGATGTTTGTAACTGTAATGCAAAGGTTAGGGAGATCGCGGAGGGCCTAGGTAGTCAGGGAAGACTTCCTGGAAATGGTACTTTGGTCAGGTTTTGAAGGATGAGTAGAATTCAGAAACTGGGATTTAAGCAAACCAATCCAAGTCTACTGGTTCAAAGAAATCACATGATTTAGAGCTGGAGGAACCGCTAAGGCCAATTTAGCTTAACTCCCTTTCTTTTAGTCTAACTCCCTTTCTTTTCCACATGATGAAACAGGTACAGAGAGGGTGGGATCTTGGAACACAGGACTGATAGACCCAGAGCTAGAAAGAGACCTTAGGGACCATCTAGTTTAACTATTTCATTTTGCAGGGGAGGAAACTGAGACCTGGGGGAGGGGAAATGATGATCATAGGATGACAGATTTACAGCTAGAAAGGACCTTACAGGTCAAGTGGTCAAATTCCCTTATTTCACAGAGTAAGGATGCTCATAGAATTTTAGTTAGTCATTCACAGTCCCAAAGCTAATTAGCAAAGCTAGGACTCAGCAGCTAGGGAACACAGTGGAGAGAGCACCAGGCCTGAAGTTGTCTGCCTAAGTTCAAATCTGGCCTCATACACTTGCTACCTGTGTGATTCTGGATGAGTCACTTAACCCTGTTTGCCTCAGTTTCCTCATCTGTCAAATGAGCTGGAGAAGGAAATGGCAAACCTTTCCAGTATCCCTGCCAAGAAAACCCCAAATGGGATGATTAAGAGTCAGACATGATTGAGCAAAAGAATTTAGAATAAGGTCTTCTTATTTCATACCTTTTCACTACACTAAATGTCTTCTAGGCACCAAGGCTTGTCAGGTAATAGCACTCACTACCTGCGTGACTTTGACTTCAAGCTTTTCTACTACACTGTATGCCTTCCTCTCTCTGGGCCTCTGTTTCTTCCTTTGTAAAATGGGGGGGGGAAGGAAGTCAGACTAGGTGATCACTAAGGTACCTTTTGGCTATAAGTCCAATGAATGGGCCTGAGTTCAAGAAATCAATCCCATAATCAAATGCAAAACTGAACAGTAGCTAAATCGATTATCTACCAACTTGTATTATCTCTGGTGAATTCCTGACCTCAAATCTGTTTTCTTTCCATATTTATGTTCTTTGACTATCTTTCCCAAGGAACTAGTCAGTGGAAAATCAGGACCCATGAACCATTTAACATTAGCCTAGACTTCTTCCAAGAAGGGACTGTAAGCCAAAAGTTTCAATTGATTTTATAAAGATGTATGAAGCCAAGCTGAATTATGTTTAAATTGCCCATTGGGTTAAGTCACATAACCTCTTCGAGATTTTTTTGTGGGGGAAAAGAGGCCTGGACTCATTGTTATAATTTCTTCCTCTACTATTGTAAATCAGCTCCTGGTCATAGTTGCCCTGGGGCACTGAGACAATCATAGAGCTAGAAGGGACATTTGAGGCCCCATTTTACAGTTTAGGAAATTGAGGCCCAGGAAGGCTTAGTGACTGGATAATATCAGAGTTAGGTTTAGAATCCTGGTTTTATGACTCCAGACACTGGCCCAGGGTCACATGGTCCTCAGCTGTCAACAGTGAGATTTGAATTCAGGTTTTTTCTTTATCTACTACCCCACACTGACTTTCTTTTTCCATGAATAGGAACAGGCAATAATAGCTAATAATAGAATAGAAATCGAATAATAATAATAGCTAATAATAGAATGATATCATTCATTCATTATATCATTGGACCCTCACAGCACAACATGTCAGGCAGGATCAACAGGTGTCACCTCCCTATAATAGATATAATATATATAATAGTTCATAATACAATTCATAACATAATAGATTTAATTGTTTGGAGAGAAGAATGTGATTTGCCCAAAGCCACAAGGTGAATAAAATGGGGGATCATCAGGTATGAGGAGAAGAGGTCCCTTTGACCTCCAGCATACCCAGCTTCCTGAAGTACAGCAGAATTGGAGAAAACAAAGAACAAAGCAACATGCAGTGGTTCTTGGGAATATCTGCTTCAGGTGGCCATATCTTGATATGATCCGGCAAAGTCTGGGAAGGTCTCGTCTGAAGAAGAGGCAATTTAGAGGTCTTCTGTTCTAAATCCTATGATTTAATGCCATCTTTCTTTTACTAAACAAATGAGTGAATTTGGTTGCTGTTCAGTCCTTTCAGCTGGTCTGACTCTCCATGACCTCAGTTGGGGTTTTCTTGGCAGAGATACTGGAGGGCTTTGCCATTTCCTTCTCAGATGATGTATCAGCAATGCCATATTCACAATGCCTATGGAGATTACAAATA
>NW_027186941.1:0-29085 GCF_028583685.1 Petaurus breviceps papuanus | reverse complement strand
TTTTTTTGCTTTTGGGAGGGGAGAAGGTAGGGCAATTGGGGTTAAGTAACTTGCCCAAGGTCACATGGCTAGTTTTTGTGTGTGTGTGTGTGTGTGTGTGTGTGTGTGTGTGTATTAAATGTCTGAGGCTGGATTTCAACTCAGGTCCTCCTGACTCCAGGTCCAGCGCTCTATTCACTGTGCCATCTACCTGCCCCTTCCTTTTAGATTTAATAAATGAATACCACAACCTGGAAATACTTGAACACTTCAGGATTTTGTGATTTTGTCACTGTGGACAGAAATTCCTGCCTGCCATGATCCCAGCTCCCAATCCTACAGTTTGCTGTCGGGGGGGGGGCAGGCTGGGACCCCAAAAGGCAATACTTTTTGTGGCAGCCTTCTGATTATGAGAAGTTAGTCTCATTCTTAGATGACAGATACACATAATTCATGGACAGGTCTTTTTACTTGGTTGTGCCTTCCCAAGAGGCAGGTGTACAGTCTAAAGTGTGCTGGCTTTAGAGACAGAGGAACCAAGGTCCTCAGGTAAATCATTTTAGTTCTGTGTATTGGCTTCTTCATCTAGAATATGAGGAAGTTGGACTCAGCCTGGATGGTACCTTCCAGCCACCAGTCCATGACCTTCTAGTCCCAAGGAAACTCTCTGGGCCTGAGGAAGTGTGAGAGTTAGGTTCTGGATTGTTATGTTGCAAGTCTTTAAGGGAGAAGTAAAAGTGTTAGTCTGAATGGCATGTGAGTGGAAACTCATTAACACCACAGGGAAAGGCAAGAGGAAGAAATGGGATTATCCTGAAAGTTGTCAAGAGGAAAGTGTGACATTATCCCTTAGGATAAACCATACCTTGCCTCTGTTGGGCATTTATAGCCCCAGCCCACCTTTGCAGACTGACTTTACATTTCTCCACTTCATTTACTCCCTGTTCCAGCCAAGCAAGTCTGTTGCTGCTCTAAGTTGATGTCCCATTTCCACTCTCCCTGCCTCTGCACCCACTGTCCCCTATGCATGAATGCCTTCCCCAGTTATCTCTGCCTCTCAGACCTTCAAGCTCCCATCAGCATTCACACAATCACCACCTTACAACCTTTAATGGTCCCCTCAGTTCTTAGAGGCTTGCCTACAATTAGGAGGTACTTGCTATCATAGTACATAAAGCACTGAGATTGGAACCAGGTGTCCCAGGTTAAAATTTTGCCAAGGACAGTTGCCAGTTGTATAATATGGGCAAGTCACTTATTCCCTCACAGACTCAGTTGTCTTATCTAAAAAATGGGAACGGTAACACTTGCACTATCTACTTCACAGTGTTGCTGTGAGTAAAGAACTTTTGCAAACTCTTAATAGTTCTAATAATGTGATGTTGCTGTGAATAAATTTATGCAGATATCAAACTTTAGGGTCAACACATTATTGGGTAAACAATGACCTATCTATCAGTCTCTCCATCTGTCTACTTTTGAAAGGTTTCTGGAGGGCAAGGATCATGACTTAAGTATCTTTGCAAACCTCACCCTCACCGCTACCGTCCGGTTTGATAAATGAATGAATGACTAAGTAGTTTACATTTCAAGGACGATGTATGAAGTAGGGGAGTCTGGGAAGCAATTTCTCCAGACCTTAAGAATAACATCCTTCAAATTCCACAAAGAATGAATTTTAGATTTCCCCCCCCCCTTATACATTTTTATTATAACAAAGGCTTTCTAACCCTTTTTGCTGGTCTTGTGGCTACCCAAGGTGGAGGCAGAGGGCAATGATGTCGCATGTGGAATTGTCCGGAGTTTTAAAAACAAAAGACTGGGACCGAAAGAGATGCAACAGCCGTTGAGGGCTATCTCTTTCCCAGTCTGTATTGCGATTAGTTTTGGAACACCTGGGTGTGGTTCTGTGGGTTTGTCTTTGTAGATTTTATGCCAAGTCCCAATTCAGTGCTTGGATTACAGGGAGAAACAGAGGGATAAAGATTCCCTGGGATCCTTACAGATTAGTCCAGGGGCCTGGAGGAGGTGTGCTGTGGACCGATTTATCCCATGTAAATGTAGGCATGAGAATCACTGCAGTTTCAACGATGCTGTCTCATCTAGTTGTGAGTAAACTTGCTTATGTTTAGCCCTCATTTTGTGGAAGATGGGAGGTCTGTTACAAAGTGCTGACCTTCTAGTTAACTCTTTCTCTGAATATAGAGTCATGGCTACAAGATTGGAGTGAGAGGAGAGAGACTCCAGCCTAAAAGTGGTTTTTGCCTTGGGAAGAGCTAAATACAGAAATTGAGTGAACTGTGCTATTTGCTCATCTAATTAAATTGTGTGTTTTTAAAATGACCTTCAGTAAAGTTAGATAAATGAAGCAATACAGAGAGGGCAAATGAAGCTGGAGGCTGAGTCGGAGATCCCATAAATCAGTTCCTAGATTTATCAGTTACATAATAGTGGGGACACTGCTTGGATGATTAGTAGCTATGTGACCTTAGGTCCTGATGCTGTAAGAGACTCAGACTACTATATTTTCTTTAGTTACACTTTATATGATGGTTAATTTCCAGAAGCAAAGACCATCTAATATTTGCCTACTTTCTGTTTTCCATGGAATTGGGGGTAGTTTGGCAATATAAGTTTACACGCAATGTCATTTCAGCTAGTTGGACTGTTTCAACCTCTTTCATAGCCAGGTCCTTCACAAGAGCTGCTGACCTTTGGAAACACTGTCTGGCTTCACTTTCTAATGTCTTGTTGTCTTTCCCCTCGTGGAAGGAGGAGGGAGTTGATGCCAGGGACATAAACCAAATAGCCACAGAGAGGAAATGAAAAGGCGGCAAGTTAGAGCATCCATGGAATGACTTTTGGGTCAACAGACCTTGAGGAGTGGACATTTTAAAGCAGGAGATGAAGATTTGCAACTCCAGCTGTTTTCTTTAAATTTGAAGACCAACCAGTTAAAAACCAAATTAAGCACTTTGCATATTTTCACCAAATATTTGGTCATGTTTTGTGCTTTTTAGAAGCTATCTTAATGGACTTTATCCTTTCTAAGCATACTCTCCAAAATGAAGGAGACTTGATAAATTAATATCTCTTTTTAAATTTTAAAAGCTGGCACTATCTCGATGATTTTGTCAGGGTAGTGAACTCCCAGTATGCAAATCCCTTTCACTTATATAGTCAAAGAACTTGTCTATGTCCTGCACTCTTAGCCTGACCCATTGAGCAGAACTCACTTGCCCAGGGACAAACTAAGATGTATTAGAAATAGGACCTGAAGAAAGGTGTGCTTGCTTTGCTTCCAAGACTGATTGCTCTCCATTCTGTGCCCCCCTGGCCCAGAAGTGATGTACTCACTGCCTCTGCACCAAACAAACCCAAAGCAATAAAATCATTTCAACATTTCACCTCAACCATCAACAAAAATGTCTCATTTTAGATTCTTACTTGGGCCTCTTACAAGACCTACTTGAAAAAAAGTGTTTATGTGGCATTTGTAATATGAACCCATTGAATGCATTTTAAATGTTTTAAGTGGGCATTACTGGAAATATTGCTTTGCAGATGTGTTTATTTAGGTCACTTAGCCCTCAGACTTGTTTCTATAATCAAAGTTAGCATCTGGAGAGAACTCAGAGCAAGAGGCAATTTTCAGTTCCTGAAAAAGAAATCTCTCCCATTTCCTTTAGATATGTCAATGCTCAAGCTGAATCAGGTTAAATAGAAAGCGGCCCTGCATCCACCATCTGCAAACAGCCCTCCCTCACCATGATGCTTTCATATGTAGATGGGATGAAATGAACCAAAGTTGAAAGGGACAGCCTTCAAGAGATATGATCCCATGATCTCTTCCAGCTCAAACACACTTGGGGGCTATGAATTAGGGGAGAAATCATTTGATGAGCATTTACTGCCTTGGGGTACATTAGACTGAGACAGATGCATGGTTCATTCAACAAATGGGTTCTGACTGTTCTTAGCAGAGAAGACCTACCACCCCAAAAGGCTAACACAGGAAGTAGAACATTGACAAAGCACTTAATATCTTTAACTTACATTTTAAAGTTCATATTATACCAGGTAAGTGGGAAATATTTTTTTTCAAAACCTGAAAGATTTGTGACCTCCTGGGTGCAGGTACTCTCTCAATCGATATGAATTGTGATACTGCCACACTTTTAATGGGATGATCTCATGCATTGTAAGAATCAACACAAATCTTAGCTGATGGACAGACAGTTTCAGGGTGATGAGCCCTGACTGGCTTCATTCACCCTACATGGACAATGGATGTCATCACCAGGATCACATTCAAAGGCAGCATGGCCTGAGAGGGTAGACCCATCTCCCATAAGATGCAAAAGCATACAAGAAAGATTTCAGTGGAAGAAGTGAGGACATACTGACTACATTTGGCAGGTTGGAGAATAAGGTAGCAGCTCTTCAAAGGAAACATGGTGTAGTTGTTGGGGCCCCAATTATAGTGTTAGGAAGGCCCAAGTTCAAATCCTACCTGATGTTTGTTTTAGAACCTTGGAGAAGTCACTAACTTTTCTGAGCCTCTTCTGTAAAAAGGTGATAACACTACAGGGGGCTAACTCCCAGGGCTTCTGTGGGATTTAAGGGCAATATTGTATACCGGGGATAGAAATCTGACTTGATTTCATTGTTATAGGAAACTCTCAGATGATTAATTCCTTTTCACTAATGTAGGTCTTTATTACTTATAGTCTTAGAGGGATGTGAGGGGGAGAAAAGAATCCCAGAAACTGAAGCCCTATGTAGCTCCCAGTCATTGAACTGATTGGTTAAGTGCTCAAGTTCATAAAATGAAAATGTGCCAGAGACCCCAAGGCCAGCTCTTCAGTCATTATACCATGCTGTCCTTACATTCTAGTAAGTCACTTTGAAAATCTCAAGTACACGGCAGTAATTTTTGTTACTTTTTCCAGTAAAGCTCAAAATGCTTTAATGATGGCAAGCTTGTTGGTTGATTTTGTTAATTTGTTTCAGTCATGTCCAATTCTTCATGACCCCATCTGGGCTTTTCCTGCTAAGATACTGGAGGAGTTTGCCATTTCCTTCTCCAGATCATTTGACAACTGAGGCAAACAGAGGTTAAGTGACTTGCCCAGAGTCATACAGCTAGGAAGTGTCTGAGGTCAGATTTGAACTCAGGAAGATGAGTCTTCTCAACTCCAGGCCTGGCTCTCTACCCCTTGAACGATCTAGCTGCCTGTGCTTTTGTATTTACTCTCTATTTTTTATCTATGAGATTGAAAGCTCCTTGAGGGCAAAAACTGATGGTTTTTGCCCTTTTTGTATCCCTAACACGTAACACAGTTCTTGGCATGTAGTAGGCACTTATTATATGTTTATTGATTGATTGTTCCCTGACCTTGCCTTCCTTTTCTGTAGTTGACCAGTGTGTTTCCAATACATTCCCAACTGTTTTGTTAGACCCCTCCTCAGGGGAGCTTTAAATGACTAGCTCACTTCCTCATGAAAAAAACTCTGGTTTTACATCTGCCGGTGTTTTCAGTGTCTCCAGCTTGTTCCCCTTAATAGAGATGAGTGAAAAAAATGTAACTTCCCATCTCAAGCAGCATTCAATGAGGGCAGGAAGCCTTTAAGATCTTCCTTTTTCTCAACCCCAAGTCAATGGTCATTTTACTTGTACCTCCAAAGAACTAGAGCAAAGTTCACAACTATGTGAAAACCCTGAGTAAGAAATGTCTACTTTATATGCTCTCCAGATGTTTTCTTTTGCTATCACCTCAAAGACTCCATGGAACCATTTTTAAGGAGCAGGAGCATTGGACTAAACTTTTAGGCCTTGACCACATTTTATGGGAAGCTAATCCAGGCCCATTAGTTGATTAGCGTCTAATCAGAAGGGACTTCATTGGGTAATGAATGCACACTGTAAATGGGAATTGTCGTCATGGGAAGAGTCAATTTGACTTTCCAGTACTCAGTGTGTGCAAGGTTAGCATGTACTTCTCAAAATAATTGCTTCCCTTGACTGGGTTCAGATGGTGCCTCTGATGTTTATGACTCATGTGACCTTGTGCAAATCCCAAGTATGCTCACCCATGAAATGAGGGAGTTGAATTAGTTGACTTCTGAGGTCCCTTCTGACTCTAGTTCCAAGTCCTTATAATCTAGGCTCATATAATCTTATTGAGGTGTGAGGGGGAGAACAGAACCCCAGAAATTAAAACCCCAGAAACTAAGGCTCTATGTAGCTCCCAATCATTGAACTGCTATTTCTTCTAGTCTTTGGAACCTGTGTTTCTTACTGTTCGATAAGTTTCAGCTTTTTCTAGTGGTGATCATCATAAAATTCTTTTGGGGGTCATCACAAGAGAAGTGGGTCCAAAGCAGGACAACCTGAGAAAGCAAATGCATTCATTTCCTTCAGTTTAGCTTGGAGTAAACTATTCCAGCTCCTAGTTCTACCCTCATTAAACCTTTGCTCTTCAAAGTCCAGAGTATTGGGGTACCCCAAGTATAATGTTAGGAGGATTTAAGGAACTCAATAGTTCATTACTTAGTAGCTTCACCTAAAATAATGTGGGGGTGAAAAAAAACAACAGACCAATGAGGTCTGGTTGTTCTGCTGTTTGGGTCATCATGTAATGATACTGCTTGGAACTTATATTGTGCCTTCCAAGGAGTTTACTCATATTGTGTCTGATGCTCTTTAAACATCAACTAGACCCTCATTGTAAGACTCTTTGGAAAGTTAGCCTTTTCATGGTGATATGCTCACGCAAGCTGCAGAGAATGCTCTGAATTAAATGACTTCCTAAATGCTTTGGATGATAACGTGTCTATTAGAATGTCAACCCTTTGAGGGCAATGATTATTTTCAATGTTGTCTTTCTATCCCTAGTGTCTAGCACCATGTCTGGCTCATGAAGGGAATGGGAGCTGGACCTGTGATCTCAGCGGTAGAGACGAACTTCTTCTACCCCAATGAAGATTGGTAATAGGTTGCCAAGAAATTACGTGACTTGCCCTTGGTCACATAGCAGTAGATTTCAAAACCTGCTTAATAAACACTCATTATTTGAGTGAAAGATATACTGATTAAATGATGCATGAAGTGGTCAATAGGGAGCATGACTGTGAAGGATATTGAATAAAAAGACCTAAGTAGGCACGGTTCCTATCTTCCAGGTGATAGCAGTCAAAACCTAGAACGTCTTATGAGTAAATGACTTCAAAATTCTTCAATTTAACAATGGAAAGGGACAGAGTACAATTAAAGTGCATTGGTTAAATGTCAATTTCCACAAAGTCCTTTGCAGAAAGTGGGAATTAGACACACTGTATGGCCCTTGGAAGCTTTGCAGTATAAATCAGCCTTGACATAGATAATGGAATTCCACAAATATTTATTAAGCATTCTGCTAGGCACTGGGGACATAGAGGTAGACAGAGATCCTGTGGTTAGAGACCTTACAGTATAGGATGAAGTAGAAGAAAACACGTAGAAAGCAGATGTTTAATAAATCTTGGCTGTGTGAATTGAATGACTAGACTACAAGGGAGAGAGCAGTGAGTGCAAAGGAGGTGCCCAAACAAGGAGCTGCAAGAAATCAGGGTAGAATGGGGATCATAGAGTAAGAAACACCGAAGCAGGTCCTTGAAGGAAAGGCAGAGGAACTAAGGGCTGTACTGGAGCTAACCTGAATATGCTCTAGAAAGCCTATTGTTAAACTTTCAGCGGGAGACTTTACACCTTGGAAGTTTTGAAAATTATAGAAATAAGGGCTAGATTTATTATTTTGTTGGTTGTTTAGACTTAAGAAAATGATAAGTAAAGTGTTAATAATACAGATTCAACTTAAAAGTGTGTCTTTTATACATTTCTGGGGAGAGTCAGTTGTTAAACATTTACCAGCAGACTAGTAGTAGAGGGGCTTGAATAGTCTACAATGTGAGAGTCTATACCAAGCATGAGGGATAGTATGAGTAAAGGAATAGAGGTGGTGGAGGACAAGGTAAGAGTGGGGAACAGAAGATAGTGCACATTTGATGATCAAAAAATACTAAACATGGAAAGAGGAAGATCTGTAAGATAAGCCTGGAAATGCAAGTTGGAACCTGAGTATATGGAAGGATAAGGAATTTGGAGTCTATTTAGTAGTTAATAGGGAGATACACAAAATATTTGGAGGAATAACATGATTGGAATAATTTTTAGAATTGTTTAAGCAGCAACAGTGATGTTAAAGACAGACTGCTGATTAGAGACAGAAAGACCAGTTACACTATAAGAATGAGTGCCTGAATTCTCTGTGTGTGTGTGGGTACAATACAAGAGAGAAGTAGAAGGTAGAGGACAGATAGAGATATTATATAGGTAACATTGATAAGACTTGGTTGGCAATGAATGGAAAGCCGGGGCAGCATTGAGGAAAGAATTAACAATGGCTTCAAGTCTTTGAGCCTGGGAACCTAGAAGGATGGTATTTCATAAAGAGAAATGCGAAAGATAAGTGACTGAGGAGATTTTAGGGAGAAGAGCAATTCAACACACAAAAAATATCGACAGGCTAGAATGATAGATTAAAAGAAACAAAATGAAATCAAACAGAAAAGTATAAAGTTTTATATTTAAGTACAAATAATCAACTCTTTAAGTACAGGAGCATAGAGAAATAGCCAGATAACATCTAGACTACGTCCAGGAGGAAGGGACCAGAATGATGACAGAATTGAAGATTGTGCCATACAAGATTTGTTGATGGCTCTATCTTGTCTGAAAACATAAGAAGACGATGATAACTCTCTTTAAGTATGGGGGAATTGGATTTTTTTCTATTTGACTCAAAAGGGCAGCACTAGGAACAGTGGGTGAAAGCTACAGGGAAGCTTGATGGAAGGGAGTAGATGGGAAATTTTAGGGTTATCCCAGGTAGAATGCACTGCCTTGGGACATAATAGATATTTTCCTTTCTCTGAATTTTCAAGCAGAGGTTCTGGGGCCATTTATCATGTACAAAGTAAGAGGAGTCTTTGCTTGATAGTTTTGGAGGTTCCTTTCAACTCTGAGGCTCTAATTATGTTGGATAGGGCTTGAGAGGTATTCTTACATCAATCTGTAATCATCAGTGCGGTGCTGATACACTGCTGGGGTCACTAGAAAGGAAGGAGGGGGAATTACAGACATCATATTGTAACTGAAAATCAGGTGATTTCCCCAATGATCCCACCCACACACACCTTGCCAAAATATGTACTTTCCCTGACTCATTGCCATAGCTTACTCAGGAAATACAGCTGCCGATGGCTACTCCTAATGCAAATACTCGGATATTTTAACACTCGGATAAGTCTGGGAGTCGGAGTGTCTCTGTGTGCTCTCCTAAAGCTTTTGTTGCTTCCTTTTTATTTCTCAGCCACTTTTTGAAGATATCACCAAAATGTTTGGTGGGAAGTGGAATTTAGGAGAAGTTTGACAAAAGAGGGGTGAATGGAATAAGTGGTGGAGTTTTAATGATAAGGCATGAGAAGAGAAAGAACCAAGGCAAGATTACAATGTGGAGAAATACCTTTTGAATACATTTGCTTCATAGATTTGCAAGGAAGTGCCTATACAAGAACCCTTCAAAGTAAGGTGACCACCACTAAATATAATGTATGAATATAAAATAGTATGTAATTGAGCCATAAATAAATAGATTTAGAATCTTAAGAATGAAGAAGATAGAAGGAGAAAAATGGAAGGTTATGACTATGACCAGATTTGTCCTGGATCACCTTCATATCTGCCTTCACATTTTCTCTCCAAATGATCTCCTCACATCCCATGGATTCATTCGCCACACTTCTGGAACTATGAATCTAGTTCCTGCTTCCTGACAGTTTTCTGTCTGGGGATATCTGCACTTGGATATCTCATAGGCATCTCAAAGTCAACTTGGCTAAAGTGAAACTCAGTATCTTTCTCTTGAACCCCACCTTGCTTCCTAAATTCCCTACTTCTACTTAGGGTACCACCATCCTTCCAGCCATCCATGATCACAACCTTGTACTCATCCTTAACACTTTCTTCTAACTACAAACCCACTTCCAAAATGTTGGTCAAACTCGTCCATCCCATCTCTCCATTTAAATGATCACTGCCCTGGATCACCACTTGGACTATTACTCTAGAACCCATTTTGGTCTCATTGCCGCAAGTGTCTCCTTCTCCTCTATCCAATTCATTTCCATATAGATGCCAAAGAGATTTGCCTAAAGCATAGATCTAACAATGTTACTCTCTTGCTCAAGAAGATGTTTATTGCCAAATCAGTGACATTTTCTCAATCCTCATCCTTTACAATACTATGGCACTTGACACTCATCCTCTTGTCCTAGAAACCCTCCCCTCCTGGGAATTTCATGACACCATTCTTTCCAGGATAAGCATGTTCAAAAGTGAACTCTAACAGAGCTACTTGCTCAGATATTCTCATAGCTACATTACATGTAACTATTAAAAAAACACAACTGAAAACAATCTACATGTTTAGCAATACAGGAATGATGAGTAAGTTGTGGTATAGTGTTATAGTGGAATATGAAGGTATTTAATATAAATAAAAATGAGGAACAAAATGAGATTAAGAAAAAAGACTTCGTTAAACCCACACTTTCTCAAAAAGAAAAAGGGCAAATGAAAAGGATAGAGTGAACATGCATTATGGCCATTTAAGAGGAAAAGAAAATGAGACCAAATAGTCCAATTATCCCAAAGAAGACATAGATCAAGTGACTAAAAATAATGACCTATTAGCCACTGGAATTCAGTGATTTACTCTATGTAAATAGTTGAAAAGAACATTTAATTGGAAGCATTAATGTTTTAGACACATAAACATATAGATATTTTTGTCAAGAATTATGATTTCATCTGGGTGAGGAGCTCCCTGGTAGGGAAACTAATTTCACTGACATAGATCAGCAACTCATCTATAATGTATAGTGGTATCAGGTGGAAGAATACTATTGGCATCCTCACTAAAAACACATGGAAAGTAGAACTGCTATTGCCAACTCTTGCATTCAGCATAGTCATAGAAATGTAAGCTATAGAAATGAAGCAAGAAAAAGAAATGAGAAGACATCAGCAAAGAGCTTAAAATTATCTGTTGAAGATGTCTTCAGAAATCTAGAAAACATAAGACACATAAAGGCAACAAATAGTTTTTTTTTAGCAGAGTAGGGAGTATAAGATGAATTCTACAAATTATGCCACCAGCAGAAATTTAGGGAAAGCTGATAGACAAACAGTGACTTAAGGAAGATGGTAGAGGAGAAGACAACATTTCCAGATCTCCTTTAATGCTTGTGCCTTCCCTCGATTATTTCCTACTTATCTTGCTTATAGCTTGTTTGTATATTATTGCTTGTAGGTCAACTCCCTCCATTAGATTGCATACTCCTGAAAAGTAGGGACTCCAGAGAGTAATGAAAAAAAAAAAAAACCAATTATTTTCTCTGTATCCCTATTACTTAGCCCAATTCTCAGAACATAGTGTTGGGTGAGGTGTAGGGAGAGCTTAGCTCTTTCTTTTCATTCCCCATCCCAAAAGAACACTAGAGATGCTAACAAGGAGCAGCACTATCAGAAATCCTCCAAAGAAAGTTTTTTTCTAAAAGAAAAAAATGTTTTCTGATGGAAATAAGTTACAAATTAAAAGCCGCAGCAGAGTAAAAACAAAACCTCTAGAAAAAGTATTCCAGCAGCACTAAGAAGACCCTGGACATGAAACTATGACTAAAGAACAAATGAATATGAAGACAGTGAAGTAGTTTAAGAAAGGAAATGGGCAAACTTTCACCATATTGAATCCAAAAGGAACTAGCTTAACTAAGAAATCACAGAAAAATGCAATGATGAAATTCAACAGTTTATAAATAAATATCTATGGAAACTATCAACAATAGACTGAATGAAAAACAGAAATTTTTTCACCAGATGCAAGAATGGCAGAAACAACAAAAGAACCAGCAATGAGCTCATAAAAATACAAAAATGGGAAAAGATTTGGAGTCTGTGCACACAAAAGTGCCAAATTTGGAAGACAGAGTAATGAGAAAGAAAATTTCAAATAATCATACTTTCCACAAGCCATTAGGAAGATAAGAATCTGATCGTGCTTTTAAAGGAAATAATGCAAGAAAATTTCCCAGAAATATTGAAAAAGAGAGAGAGGCAGTGTTGCATAATGGGTAGGGAGTTAGTCTTGGAGTCTGGGGGAGCTGGGGTCATGTCCCTCCTCTGACACACACTGACTGGCTATGTGACCCTGGACAAGGCACTAAAGGATCAGAGCAATCTCTAAGACTGTAGCTTACAGAGAATCTGTATTAGCCAAAGTTCCTCACTGGGAACTCCCTACAATGAGGGTGTCAAAGGTAAAAAAAAAAATTTTTTTTTGAAAAATAAAAGACAATGTAATTCATCAGGATTGGCAGGACACCAACAGGGATAACCTACCAGTTTGGTTCTCCCAGGCATATCATTGTCAAACATAAATGTCAAATGTCAAGAAGGGAAATGTTACATATATATATATCTCACCAATTTGAATTACACGGGATTTTTCTAACCTGCTTCAGTCCACCACTTCTTGGATTACTTCCCTTTTTCTGCCTTGGCATCCTTTAAATAATGACAACAACTCTATCCCTACAATGTCCTTCTCCAATTATTGTGTACCTACCCAGAACCTCCTTGGAGGAACTGAACCATACTCACGCCTCACCCTGCTCAGCCCTTGTCTTTAGATCATTTTTCCATCTTGCCTCCCTTTGGGTACTTGCTCTCCCTCCCACATTTCAGCTGCCATTTTCATGTTTTGTCTTCTCCCATTAGAAGAGACAAGCAAACAACTGTATACAGACAAGACGAATACAAGATAAATAGAAGACCAATTGGAGATAATCTCACAGCGAAAACACTAATATTGAAGAGGTCTGGGGAAAGGCTTTCCAAAGAAGGTGGGATTTCAGCTGAGACTTGAAGGAAGCCAAGAGATGAGAGCAGGAGGGAGAGATTTCTAGGCATGGAGGACAGTCAGTGGAAATGCAGAGACCAAAGATGGAGGGTCTTGTGAAAGGAACTGCAATAAGGCCAATGTTATTAAATCTCATAGTATGTGCAGGGAAATAAAGTAGGGGAAAACAGAGAAGATAGGAAGGAATCAGGTAACATATGAAGGGCTTTAGAAGCCAGATTTTACATTCAGTCCTAGAAGTCAATGGAGTTTGAATAGGGGAGTGACAAGGTCAGACCTATTTTTCATTCATAGCTCCTTTATTTGAAATATCAAAAGATCTATAAACAATGTTTTTGTCTAAGAATTGGTGAGTTATTTGAATTCATATTTATCTATTGATCACACCTGTGATTCTATTAGCTAAAGTAACTTCTGCTGTGGACATTTTCTCTGCCCATGATGATTAGCACCTTCTCTAAAATTCATGGTCATTGAGAGTATCTGGGGCACAGAGGGGCAATAACTTTTTCAGGTTCCCATGAAGGAAATACTCATCAAGGACAGAATTTGAACCCAGGTCTTCTTGGTTTGAGACCAGGTCTCTATCCACTATGATTCATATCTCTTAGCTAAAAAATATAATGGTATATTAATGTAATAGAAGATTGTTGCACCATGAATATGACACTAGGCAAAGAACAAAGAGATATGAAAAAAACTTAAAAGGAGAGATGCAAGGTGAGATCAATCCAAAATGAAGATCAGAACAAATATTTGTAAAAGGAACAATAAAGACAGAAGAATTTATAAATTCACAGGCAGATTAAGATGACATAGGGCCAATGGAATGCTTCATTTTTATTTTGTTAAAAAATGCATTACGCTGCTGCTGTTGCCAGTACTTTAAATTTTTATGTATTATTTGGACATTCTCTCCATAGTTCTTTTGATCATTTCTTCATTTGTATTTATTATGTGTGTCATTGTTTTCTCCTTCCCTCCTCTATGACAGTGAGGTGACCCTGGGCTCTCAAAGTCTCAAACCATTCCAATTTTTACCAAATGAGAAAGGTACCGAGTAAAGGACCAGGGATGCAGCTGCCATATTCAAGATTCATCACTAATTTGATCAGAGGGTCAAGAATGTTTTGACTACAATTGCTCCCAAAGACCTTTTGCTCAGTTATAGAGGGACTAAACTGAAGTTGGAGTTGGGGAGTCAGGAGGAAGCACCTATATTGAAGAAATCAGGGTAAGGCAGTGTGATGTAATGGCAGATTGCAAGACTAAAGTCAAAAAGCCCTGGGTTCAATCCTGTCTCAGATATTCACCACTGTAACGGTTTTCCTTGTGTCCCTTGAACTCTCTAAGCCACAGTTCCTTCATCTGTCAAACAAGGGGATTGGAGTCAATGACTTCTGAGGTCTCTCCCAGATCTAAATCTATGTTCTTTAATTTATTGATGATATTATTAAGTTTGCCGCTTTAAGAGTATGTTTAAATAATAAATAAATTATACTCATACTTTGAATTTTGTAGTTTTGAAGAGGCCTTTATTTTCTTTAATGTTATTGTACAATTGTGAGCAAATCTAAGTATCTGTGCTAGCAGCTGTCCTGGGTATGCCAGTGTGATTGCTGCTACAATTGTTCAGAGAGGGCAGCCCTGCATAGCAAAGTCAGCAGGGAGCACAGCCATACAGTGCATTGACTTCCTAGATGTTCATGAGATGGGCAGGTCAAGGAAGAGATGCATGGATGACTGAAGAGGAACATAATTTGTGTCCAGCAATGGTGTGTGCATGATTAGTGATGTGAAAGGTAACAGAACCTATTCATTGCATGGTAGAGTTGACTTTTTTTTTGCCCACCCCAGATATCATTAAACTCCAGGCAAAGAACTGGTTTATTCCACTGTCCAGGAAAACACAGGACCAGATCTTTGGGGTTTAAGTTCCATTTTTAGAGGTTCATAACCCAGTTGGCATAATATACTTCCTAAATGTTCAAAGGTAAAGCTCTGGATGCCTGGACCCAGAGTAGAATGAAACTGAGCTCCCAGATAATGGAGATATGTCAGGCATAGAAATGACATGTCTTCACATACATTGCAGTCCAGTGACGATCAGATAATCTATTTACAATTCAATGTCACGTTATTTCATGGCACTTTCTAAAAATAAAAACATTCCATTGTTTCACAGTAAAGTTTCTCCTTAACTTTTCGTCCTTGTGCCCCTTGCTGGATTCCCTGAGATGTGTCCCATTCTTAGCCCTCCTGAGCTCCAACTGGAAGGCCCCCTCCTTTGCCCCATTACTTAGATTTTGTGTACACCATCACGACTTCTCAGCCCCATTAGTGCATGCCCACACACCAGTTTATATTTAGCAAGCCTATTTTGACCCTAAACAGGTGTTGTAGTTATGGAGAGATTAGCACTAATGGAGCAGATCAGTAGAGGAACTCTTTGCCAGATGCTGAATGGCCTCCTAAGATCTCCTTAATGTGTTCAACTAAAGAATTTCTTAATATATACAACCTCATAGAATGTCCCACATCCAGAATGTCAGCGAGATATATGAAACCCAATAAGTTTCTAAATTCATTGTTTTAGTAAGACTGTTTTCTACTTCTTTCATAGCCATTCAGTTAATAAACACTTATAAAGTGCCTCCTATATGCCAGTCAGTGTGCTAAGTTCTGGGATGTAGTGAAAGGCAAAGGATGGTTCCTGCTCTCAAGGCACTCATAATAGAATGGAGGAGAAAACACACAAACATAGATGCACAAACAAGCTATCAAGAGGACAAACAGGAAATAAGCAACAGAGGGAGAGGATTAGAATTAAAAGGCACTGGAAAATGCTTCTTGTAGAAGGCAAGATTTTTTTCTGGGACTTCGAAGAAGCCAGGAGGTTTTTCTCATCTTAAAGTTGTGAGGATGCTGTTTTTTTTTTTAACCCAAATATAAGGCTTTACATTTGTTCATATTAAAATCAATCTTAATTCTTCTTTGGCTCCTTTTAATGCTTATCCTCAAAGTTTCTGCCATTCAATAAAACTTCTTGTACATAAAAGGACACAGTCAGGGTGATTGTTTTACATTTGCACTCTGATCACTCAGACACCTAACTTTGCACATCAATGAATTCATTTTCTACATCTTTAGACTCTGATGAACATTTTCTTGCCTTTAGAAATGTATTAAACGGGAGGGGGGGGTGGAGTCAAGATGTTGGAATAGAAGCAGGACCTCCGCTGGGCTCCAGCTTCCACCTTCCCCAAGCCATGTAAAAGGGGACTCTAAACAAACTTTGGAGCTGCAGAACCCATAAAATGACACAGAGAAGCTAAGCTCCCGCTGAGGACAGCCCGGCAGGCTGGCAGGAATCGGCCAGCGCAGCGCTCTGGGAGCCAAGCCCAGCCCCATGCCGAGGCTTTAGCCCCAGGGTTGGCCTGACCAGCTGCCAGCTGGAGGAACCCCAGATCAACAAGAGCTGTGGCTGTTTCCAGATTTATCAAGACATAGAGGTGAAGGACAAAGTGAGAGGTCAGTGCAGTCTGGACTTTGGGACCCAGTAAGTGGGAGTACATGGCTTTTTCCCTCCTGAGCAGAGCCAGCCAGTGCCATGTGGCAGCTTCAGCTCCTAGCCTTCAGTGTGTAGGGGGACCAAGCACCAGTCTGAGGGGTAATTGCTCATGCTTTAACCTTCTTGGATCTGGATTGCAGTCTAGGGTGGAGGTCCTGGGGTGTGGCCAGCTTGCCAGAGCATGTGGAGACCTCAGAGAGGGCACCCATCTAATACCTCCGGCAGCTGAGAAAACCCCAGCGTTTGGGATAAAAGTTCCCCTGTCTGGTAGCAGAGCCCTACTGTGGCAAAAAGCCCAGGGGTCAAGTGACTGAAGGGTGACATGACCAGGTAAAGGAAACAAAGTAGACAGAAGATTCCAACATTAGACTCCTATTTGGGGGACAAAAAGGAGCAAAGCATGGAACAGGAGGAAGACAGTGAAGTCAGAACTCCTGCACCAAAAGCTTCAAAGGAAAATACGAACTGGTTAGAGGCCATAGAGGACCTTAAGAAGCAGATAAGAGAAGTGGAGGAAAAATTGGGAAGAGAAATGAGAATAATGCAAGAAAATTATGAAATGAGAGTCAACAGCCTGACTGAGGAAAATAACACCTTAAAAAGTAGACTAACTCAAATGGCAAAGGAGGCTCAAAAAGGCAATGAGGAGAAGAATGCCTCAAAAAGCCAAATTTGCCAAATGGAAAAAGAATCTCAAAAGCTCACCGAGGAGAATCATTGCTTCAGAATTAGATTGGAGCAAATGGAAGCTAATGACTTTATGAGAAATCAAGATGCTGTTAAACAGATCCAAACAAATGAAAGGTTAGAAGGCAATGTGAAATATCTCATGGGAAAAAACACTGACCTGGAAAATAGATCCAGGAGAGATCATTTAAAAATTATTGGACTATCTGAAAGCCATGATCAAAGTAAGAACCTAGAAATCATCCTCCAGGAAGTTCTCAAAGAAAACTGACCTGATATTTTAGAACCAGAGGGTAAAACAGAGGTTGAAAGAATCCACCAATCACCTCCTGAACAAGATCCCAAAAAGAAAACTCCTAGGAATATTATAGCCAGGTTCCAGAATTCCCAGATTAAGGAGAGAATATTACAAGCAGCCAGGAAGAAACAATTTGAATATTGAGGAAACACAATCAGGATAACCCAGGATCTGGCAGCTTCTACACTGAGGGATAGAAGGGCTAGGAATATGATATTCCGGAGGGCAAAGGAGCTGGGATTACAACCAAGAGTCACCTACCCAGCAAAACTGAGTATCATGTTTCAGGGGAAAATGTGGTCATTCAGTGGAATAGAGGACTTTTAAGCATTCTTGCTGAAAAGACCAGAGCTGCATAGAAAATTTGACATTCAGATACAAGAAGCAAGGGAAGCATGAGAAGGTAAACAGGGAAAAGAAATCATAAGGAACCTATCAAAGTTAAACTATTAACATTCCTACATGGAAAAACAATAATTGTAACTGATGAAACTTTTCTCATAGTTGAAGGGAATATAAATATATATATATGTATATATATATATATATATATATATGAGGGTATATGGGCATATGAATACATATGTGAATGTGTGTATATATGTTTACAGGTATACATAGATAGGGCACAGGACCAATTTAACAGGAAGGGATGATACTTAAAAGGGGAAATTAAGAGGTGAGAGGAATATAATGAGAGGAGATGGGGAGAGACAGAATGGGGTAAACTATCTCATATAGAAGAGGCAAGGGAAAATGGTTACAATGGAGGGGAAGAATAGGAAGGCAAAAGGGAACGAGTCAACCTTATTCCCCTTGAATTTGGCTTGAGGAGGGAATGAAATACACACTAAATAGGGTATCTCACCCTTCAGGAGAGTAGTGGGGGAAGGGGATGAGAGGGGGTATGATGGAAGGGAGGGCAGGATGGGGGGGAGGGAAGTTGGAAGCACCCACTTTCGAAAAGGGACAGGATCAAAGTAGAGAATAGAACAAGTGGGAGGTGGGATAGGAGGGAGGAAAATATAGTCAGTCTTTTACAATATATCTACTATGTTATTGTTTGGCATTAGCCACACATGTACAACCTATACTGAACTGCTTATCTTCCCAGTAAGGGTGGAAGACAAGGGAAGAAGGGAATGAGATTGGAGGAGGGGCTATCCTGTGGGACTGTGGGGCGGTGGGTAGGGGAAAAAAAAGGGGAGAAAATTTGTAACTCAAAATCTGGCGGAAATGAATGATGTGAACCAGAAGTTCATAAAGCATTTAAAAAAATTAAAAAAAGAAATGTATTAAACAAAGAGACAGTCTGAACAGTGATGGTACTTTCAATTGTACTTCATAAAATGCTCATTTTAAATATTACTCTATTCTCTCTATTTTACTATTGAGAAATTTCCAATAAAATCATATAATAGACCTCTACTTATATAGAAATATAAAACAAGTAACTGTAACGTGAGGTCACTTATGCCCGAATCCATGTTTTACAGATGACGAAAGTGAGAACCTGAAATTTGAAGTGATTACTGCGAGGTTACACAGCTGCCTATTGGCAGACTCAGGATGACTGTGACCCAAGTCCTGACTCTGAGTTGAAGGCCCTGACTATGATATAAAACTGCCCTGACATTCACATTAACATCAAGATGTGATTCAGATTAGCTGAGAGAAGTATACTAAAGGAGTAGTCCACTAAACAAGAAATCTGAGATAATTTCAAAGCACCCTATAAAATGCAGTTTGTATTCGCTTCAGAGATCATGGATGACAATGGCATTTTCTGTACCCAACATTTCCTGTTACTAGTGTTTATGATGTGGAGTAGAGAAATGCAGGGGCAGGACAGAACTTGCATAAAATGAGTAAAACCTTTCAAGGTTCATTTTGTCACGTAAAAAGTGTCCCAAGAGTCTTAGTGCAGTCATAAACTTTAGTTTGTCAATTTTAGCTTATAAGTGCACTAAGACTTTTGGGATACCTTGTGTGGGACAATAGAACTTACTAGAGCTGGAAGGGGCCTGAGCACAATTATCTCATTTATTGTTTGACTTGATCTGTAATTCCTGCTCCTCCTTTTTCTCTTCCTCATCCTCTTTTTTTCCTTTTCCTCCTCCTTTCTTGTTCCTTCTATTTCTCCCTTCTCTTTCTCTTCCATCTTCTCAGCCTCTTTCTTTTTTTCTTTAATAAATATGTATATAAAAAATTAAAGACAGATCTTTTTTGTGGGAAGGTCACATTTGTGAGAAAGGGCTTGATTGGAAGCTAGCACTTGAGCGGGATTATAGGAGGTAGAAGAGAGGTGGTAATGCATTTTAGTCATGAGGGTCATCTAATGCAAAAATATAAGGAAAGGAAATGTAGGATCATGTGGGACGAGCAGCGAAAAGGTCACTTTAGCTGGTGCTAAACAATCATTTCAACTATCATCGTGTTTAGTGGTAGGTAATTAGCTATTAGTGTGTGATTACCACAGAGGAGACATTCAATAAATGTTTTATGAGTCATTCAACAAATGGTAGGCCCTATTTGTTTATATTGACAATCCAAATAAATGTCACTGGACTGTCCTTAGATTTTGAAATTGCCACTTAAGCAAGTCGACTTTGGCAAAGTGAATGGTACATTTTAATGCTCTCTAATTTCCATTCATAAAAATGAATGTTCAAAGAGAAAATGACTGAAATTCATTGGAATGTATTGGGCAAATCTGTACTTCCTTCACTGGAGTCTAAAATGAATCTGTTTTTCTTTCAATGCTCTTTTTTTAACTCCCTGTGAACTTTCTGCTCACCTTTTCCAAGCTGGATAGAAGAAAAAAGACCAATCAAGCATTCATGACTGTCCATAAAATCATTCTTTTCTTGCAGGTCAAGATGGAGACATGTTAATGGACGAAAGGGTAATACTTGTTTACAAACACTTCAGTTAACTAGAGGAGAGTTTCTGTGTATTCAATGACTCAGTGCTCCCAGAGGCCACTTAAGAGTACGAAATAAAAAGAAGTACTTATCAAAATTACTCATAGTGACGCCTGTTTGTCTGATATCTCCTAGAATACTGTGGGAAGGTTATAGCATTGAGAGTTGGCAAGCCATTTGGAGTTTTTTTGTGTGTTTATAATGTGATGGTTGTAATCTGGTTGTTAATTTTTGACTCATGAGCTTTTTGAGGAGACCTGAGTAGACAAAAATTCAAAATTGAACACAGAGAACCAATTTGTACAAGCAGTGGAGGGGGGTAGGTATAAATGTGTCTTTCTTCAGGGAGGAAGTGGGCAATTCCAGTCACTGTTGTCGGCCAGACAGACTTAAATAAAGAAGGAGATTTGAAGCCAGAATCAGAGTTTGGTAGAATAAGTTCTGACACTTAACATATGAACTCAATGAAAATGATGGAGAACTCCCCAGCACACATGTGTTTGCATCCATGCCCTCCTTCTGACATTACGCTCCGGGGCTGCTCTGTTACTCTCTGAATCATCAGCTTGAATGTTGAGTCGAGCACCTGGGTATAAGGAGACCACATTTGTGATGTGCCTTTATAGTGTTCAGACTAACTGTGGAAAGAAATATGTCACCAACCACAGTGGAGACTTGTCCTTCTTTGTGTTTATTCTTGGGCTCGGTCATTGGCACATCCATACTTTGTTATCTTGAAAATGGTAGAAAGGGAGATGCTAAAAGCTAATGGTGTCTTCTTGGTGCGAGAATCAAGCCTTACTCTCTGGTGCTCAGAAGAATGTTCTTTGAACATCTGATGACCAATGGTTTCATGAGAAGTTATATCCCAGAAAGTCATATTATTTAGCATACCAAGAAGGGTGGTCACCATATTTTCTATTCTAGAAGGCAGGGCATATTGTTTGACAAAAGAAATTCCTGTTGAATAGGAGCAGCTACGTGGTATAGTGGATAGAGTGCAGGGCCTGGAGTCAGGAAGACCTGAATTCAAATACAGCTTCAGATACTTCCTAGCTGTGTGACCCTGGGCAAGTCACTTCATCCTGTTTGCCTTAATTTCCTAATATGTAAAAATGACCTGGAGGAGGAAATGGCAAACTACCCCAGCATCTCTGTCAAGAAAACTCCAAATAGGGTCATGGAGGGTCAGACATGACTGAAGACAACTCAACAACAACAGCAAAGTGAGGTTATTAATATAACACTTCTCTTATAGGATTATTGTGAAGATTGGGTGTCTTGTAGCTCAACAGGGCTAGGGAAGTATGAGCTATTGACACTATTGTCTCATCCAAGTGGAAAAATAGAACATGATTAATCATAGAGATATCATGTTTTCAGAACAGTTATTTCAAAGAATTTCCATCCCCTTGATATGGAGAGAGAATTAGCAACTGATGTGTGCCCAGGGACATCTACCTCCTCTACATTCCTCGGATTCAAGGACTGAGAGCTCCACAGTACTGAAGAGACCGTAGAGTCCAGTCATCTAATATCTAGTTGGGGATGTGTAGCCTAGAAATCTGAGCTGGCATTGGACACTCAGAGTTACAAAACCCAGACGAGAACCTAAGACGCTGACTCCATCTGGCACTCTGATAATACGTGTTCCCTAAGATGCAATACTGCGATGGCCATTAGGGGTAGGTGACATGACACAATTAGGCATATGTGCCATGCATGTTTTTTGGGAACTGACCTCGGAACACTCATACTGTAATGGGAATGGGAATATGAAGATCTTCCCTGCTCCTTAATAGACCTAGGGGGAAGTTTGAAGATCTCCCTGCCTTCGAAAGTAAACTCTGCCCTCTCATAGGCTGAATGTGGTCACATGGAGCCTGTGGTGTGGGGGGTTTTTCTGAAGGGAAGCAGAGCCTGAAGGAAGCTGGTTCAGAGGGAGCCAGAGGGGTGGGGGAGAGACAACACTCAGGCAAGGAGTCAGATAAGCTCATGAGCAGATATTGATCTGTATTGGTTTGTGGGAAGGCTGAAGGATGCTGTGGCTCTCAGCATTATCATGGCTTCTGAATATCATTGGTACTATGATGGAATCAGCTTACTGGTTTGGGGATTCAGTTTTCTGGTGTATGAATAAATGTTTCAGTTCTGTTCCCTACCTGGACAATCTGGTATATTTTGGGATCAAACGTCATGTGATACTTACTTATAGTCATGGTCTTTATCATGATTGTGGGCACTGTAAATATTGCATTGGCACTACAAACGGGTCCATGATTTCCCCAAAATAAGTAGTCCATCCAATGGGATAGATCACATCCCTTCCATGCCTGCCCATCTTGTGGGCTTCTCATCCATGTCTTCTCATGAATTCACGTCAAGGGGACCCTTAGGTGTTTCCCTTTCAAGATCACCTACCAGTTACCCTTTGTTCTTCCTTCAGCTGCTCTTTCAGCTGGGCAGTTGTCTGGCACTGTCCTTCCACCAACTTCTTCTGCAGAACTCCTCATTTGTGGTGGAGGATAGTGTCCTTCTGCCCCCCCCCCACCCCTCTCTGTTACCACCACTTAGGATACTTAGAATAGCTTATTCTGGCAAGACACATTTAAGCCCAAACTGCCAACTTGCCAAATAACTTCGAGAGCTTCCAAGTGTCCTAGCATTGGGGACTATTACCTAGTGACAGCATTTCAGTCTTCTTGGAGGTGAGCAAATGGAATATTTCTTCAGGCAGGGCAGATGTGGTCCATGAGCCGTTGATAGGATAATGGGATCAAGGACCTACATCTGGAAGAGACCCAGAGGTCATCTTTCATACACTCAAAAAGTTGCAAAGTACCTCAGAGGGCATCTAGTTGAATACAGACATAAAAGGATGCCCCTATTCCATGCCTGACAAATACTCTCTAGTCATAGAATAGATTTAGAGTTAAAAGGGACCATGAGGCCAGCCTGCTCACTTTATAGATGAAGAAACTGTGGCCCAGGTGGACCAGCCTTGGAACACCATGGGCCTCACTCAAGACCATATAGGTAGCAAGTATCAAAGGCAGGATTTGAACCTGTATCTTCTGACTTTTGAGCCCGTGGTCTTTTCACTGAACCATCCTTAACTATCCAGATCAATTGAAAAAAAAAAGTTTCAGTCAAATAAGCTTCTTCTGAGTTAGGTAATGAGAATGGGCTATAAATCTTTCAATCCAATCATCTTCCACTAGGCATACCACCTTGTTTTTGTGTCCTCACAAAAGTCAATATCTGCTGTCATCAGAAGTCATCAGGCTGAAGGTTAAGAGTTAAGAATAATTTATGCTAAAATACAGACATCTCCAGGATGCACAGACCTAAGTGTGTCCAGTGAAAGACAGGGAGAAAGTGGGGGGGGGATTCTGTGGCATCAGGGGTTTTCTACTACATCATAGACAGGTAGACTTGAGGTTCATGGTTCAATATCCCATACTAAGTGCAGTTCAGCAATGGTTCTGGTATACTGTAGTGCTCAAAACACAAGAGTAGTTTGTTTTGTTTAATTTTTGACCATATATGGTGGAATTGTTTCCATTCAATCCAACAGCAACTAAAACCACATCTTTCAAAGGTCTGGAAAGGAAATTCTTTCCCCCAAAGTCTCTTGCCTTGTCAAATGGTTCAACATTAGCATTTAATAAATGCTTCATTCATTTATTAAGCAAGTACTATGTGCCAGGAACATTGTTAGAGAGGGAACATACAGAAACAAACAAAAAAACATTAGTAGAAACATCCTGTCTTCAAGGAGCTTACGCTCTCTTTGAGGGGAGGGGTGCAATAAAACAAGTAAAAACAATACATATGAAACAACAGAAAGGATATTTAGCAAGCAAGAGCGTTAGCAACTTGTTGTGGGAAAATCAGGAAAGGACGGGTGGGACCTGAACTGGGCTTTGAAGGAAGCTGGGCATCAAAGAAGTCTCAGAGGGGAGCAAAACTCCTTCCCACAGCTTTATTCGTTTTTATTGCCAAAGTAAGTTTTTTCCATGCATTGTAGATTTGTATGATTTCTTTGTTTTCTGAGCTGGAGAGAGGTAGATGGGAAATGGAAGCACCCAGGGGGAGGAAGAGAGAAATCAGCTTTGTGGCAGTGGGGCTGAGGGATGAAGATGGCATGCCCTCCATAGTAGATGGCCATGACTTCCTTTCTCTGCCCTAACTACATCAGGCTAAAGAGTGCTTTGCTCTTTGCTCACACTCACTCCTTGCCAAACCTTTACTCATCTCTGGGGGTCTCCTGTATATTTTTCTCCAGGCTTCCACATGACCCCTAAGCTGTGCAGCTGAGGTCTAGAATATCTTTCTGAAGTTTCAATGATTAAAGGATTTGTTCCCCACAACAATATGATGCCCAAATAATTTGAGTTTGAAATATCAAAATATACATGTACATATTCTTCTTGAAAACAGGAAGGAGTATTGTGCCAACAGAAACTGAATGGAATTTGCAGAGGTTTGGATGTGCTTGGCCCCTTCAGACTCAGGAATTTAAAGTTAATTTTCTACTTGGCATGACATTTTCCCATTACTAAAATTCAAAGCATGATTTGGTTTGGAGGCTAATTGCCTCAGTGGCTTTTGACTAGCATTTGTATACAATAAACGTGTCCTTTACAAGAACAGGATCACATTTCAGAGCAGGCAAGAGCTGCAGGGGAACTCAGAGGCCATCTCTTCCTACCCATCGCTGACAAAAAATCCAACTGAGAGCACTTCCAACCAGTGGCTATGTGAATAATCAGCTTGGTCGACTGATCTGGATAGTTAAGGATGGAATAAAACCTCCAAATTTGTGAATGGCCACAACATCATAGGAAGCCTGCCTTTGTGCAGCAGATAGAGGCTTGCTGCAGAATGAGGATGCACCAAGCATTTGGACGAGAGCTCGGTAAGCATTGACTTCAGAATCTTGCCACACCCACATTTTATTTAAGCACCTTGGCATGGTGTTTTCTTGAATGTGTTGTCTGGCCTCCCAAATCCTGTGGGAAATAGTACTGGAATGGGGGGGTGGTAGTTGGGTTGAAGGTGGTATTGGAGTGAGGGTTGACAGGGGTTGGAGAGAGGACAGTTACTGAGCTGAGAACATTAGATATATTCTTAGGCCTTTGCTATTGTTGTGATGGAAGCACAGGTCAGTCTCTTAGCCAGTATGTATTATTTCTTCCTCTGGTTAAGCTATTACAAGTCAGCCTGCTCAGCCATCCTTGAGGATATTAGAATTACTAACTTCTATTGATTTGAAATGGGAGGATTGGAATCAGTGGCACAAAATGCTTCCCCTTTCCCTTTACAATTCTGGTCAGGATCCTAATTCCCAGGAGAGAATGCTCTCTAACCCATTAGGAATTGAAGTCGTTTTCTACTGTACATAAAGTAGAGCCACTCCAAAGGCCTCTAAGTTTCCTTCCAACTTCTAAATAGTTAGTCCTGTCATTAAAATTGGTGGTCCTTAAGAAGTCATGTGAACTGGATTGAGAAAATGATTTTATGTTATTAATGGGGTAGAACTTTCCCTAAATTCAAAACAGATTCCTTTACTAAAAAAGGAAACACCAGCTCCATTGACCTGAAAAGCCAGAAGAGGTTGGGATGGAGATGGCACACTTCCTCACTTTGCAGAAAGGATCTGGTGGTCTAGACCTCAGCCCAAAGGAACAGCACAAAGGGCCTGATACGGCAAACAGCAGGACACAAGGCTTCAAGAAGCAGATTTTCTGGGGTCTCCGTCTTGTCTTCTTCCTTTTAGTTGAAGAAGAGATCAGACCATTATGGTCCCCATCTCCATGACAGGGAAAGGAGGGCTCTTTGGTTCTCCCATCCTTCTCAGGTGACAACATGACAGACTCTGCTGAGTCTGAGTTAGGACAATTGTCATTTGGTAATACATTGTTATACTCATTCTAAACATAAACATTTTATTAAATTTTAACATTGGTTACTAGCATCTCTTGATTTGGCCTGTTATTCTGGTGTACTGAGATCTTTTGGGATCTACATTCTTTCATGTAAGATGTTAGCTTTTCTACTTAGCATGCCGTCTGTCCTTTCACCTAAGCCACGTAGAAATGGGGCCCAGGACAGGTCCGTGTGATACTCTATCCATTACAGCCTTCTGAAGGGGATCAGCAGCCATCCCTGAATTGGCCTTTTTAGGGGGTGCAGGATTCCATAGTCTTTACTGCATAGATGTGGATGGAATGGATTTACCTGGAAATATTTGTTGTGCCAGTGTCATTAGGGAATGCTGACCTGAAGCTTCAGACTATGTCTGAATCAGCTACAAGACCTTGGAATGATGGATTTCAGAAATTATTTCTTCTTCTAAAATAGTTGCCTCAGGCACGGTCTGATGTTCTGGAGTGGAAGACACCCCTTGTTCCCCAAGCCCTGAAGAGAGGGGTTTTGGGGGCTGGATCACAGACCAGATGTGTCCTCTTGCCCTATTCTCCTTCTGTTTCCTAGGATCCCACGTAAAGTTCCAAGCATAGGTTGGGGGCCACCTCATCCGTGAGGCCTTCCTGATCTCCCCAGGCCTTGGCATTTTACTTTTCTTCAAATTCCTTTGGACATGTTTTGCCTCCACTTCTCTGAATGCTCACTGCTTCCTCCCAGGAGATGAATGGGGGCTCCTAAGGGCAGGGATGGCTTCATGGTTCTGTTTGTAGCTTCCTTGCACAGCATGGTGTTTGAATGGTGTAGTTTTAGTAATTTTCCATTGAATTGAATTTTTTTCTCTATCTTCCCCCTTCAAGGAAGTCATTCCTGTCTCCACCGTGTCCCTTTGTAGACTCTGGGTTCTGTTTGTGACAATTTGATTTGACTTATTGACTGTTCTGTTTTTGGTCCAGACCTGTGATTTTTTTGCCATTGGAAACTCCTACTTGGAAAATTCTATTTTAACAGTAGCAAAATGGCTCAAATTGATACAGTGTTTTCACTTTAAATGTATTATCTCAGTCAATGAATGTCGACATTTGTTCTGAAACTTCTGGTCTTCCAGAATTTCCTGGAATACTTGTCAGAGACAGCTCTCTACCCATTACACCACACCTCCTCTTGCCCAGCATGTAACAGGCACTTCATAAATAACTTGTGAATTGACTTTTGAATTTGACTTTGAAAATGCTTGATGTAGAAAAATCTCCCAGTATAAAAATAAGCCTAGACACCATGCTCATATGTCAGGGCTCCTGAGCATGTCAAAACAGTCAACCTAGGCTTTCTCTACTTCAGAAAGCCCCAAGGGCCTGACCACAGTAATTCGATTGAGACGTTCGGTTTCTAAAGCCATGTAGAGTGGGAGGAGCTGCGACAGAGAGAGCCCCAAACTGGCACCCCTGGGAATTTTGCCCACTACTGGGGGCCAATATGCCAAGACCTGATTTTTTAATTCTCTTAGCACTACTGAAAAACCCACAATCTGAGCTTAGGGTTAGACTTTCATTAACCATTTCAAGAACAATGCTGAGGGGGGAAAACCATGAGAAAAGAACAGTCTGGAATTCCCCAGGATGGTTACCTTACATAAAATGTGGGACTGGCTTTATCTGATGGTTGAGTGGATTTGATCTGAAAGGTTCACAGACTACTAAGAGAAGAAAAACAATCATCCTTGGGGCAAATCAGGAGGGCCACACTGATGCGATTTTTTTTTTTATTAGAGGTGTCTAGTTGGGAAGATATTTTCAACTCTCTGTGTTTCAGGAAAATAGAAATGCCAGGAAATCCAATGACAAACTGCTTTCTGTGAGTCTTTAAAAGCCCCTCATAAGGGGGCCCAGGACTGTGAAAGAATTTGAAATGATGCATACAATCACTCATTGAAGAAATTAGGGTGTTTAGCTTGGCAAAGAGAAGGCTCAGGGATGATACAGCAGTTGTCTACAGATATTTGAAAGTCTGTAATATGGAAGAGGGATTAGGCTTGGTCTGATTGGTCCCAATGACCAGAACCAGGAACAAGAGGGTAGACCTGAACAGGAAATGAGTCTGAGGTCCAGAAACAACTGGAGCTGTCCCAAAGAAGAATGTGCTGCTTTGGGGGCCAGCAGGTTCCCCCTCACTGGAGATGTTGGAACAATGTCTGGAAGGCTGCTTGCCAGAGATGCTTCCAAGCAGAGGCAAGACTTCCAAGGTCAGGTCTTGGTCAGGTCTGGCTCTGGATGGTCACTCCCATTACTGATTCTCAGGCATTCTGAAAATCTTGAGCCTGTCTTTTGACTAATGCCATAGCCATGGAGACATGGTTTTGCAAAAGTCACTGGTGACTTAGTCCTCATGCTAAAATACAGGGCAACAGATCTGATATTTGCTCCCTAGGCTACCTTTGGTCCTGTATCTGTAAAATGAGGGAATTAAAATAGATTACTCTTCCCACCTTGAGATCGGACATATTCTTTTAATATTCTGGGTTTTTTTTTTTGCCTTTTGGAGGGCAATTGGGGTTAAGTAACTTGCCCAAGGTTACATGGCTAGTCTTTGTGTGTGTGTGTGTGTGTGTGTGTGTGTGTGTGTGTGTGTGTGTGTTAAGTGTCTGAGGCCAGAATCAAACTCGGGTCCTCCTGACTC
>NW_027186940.1:0-10575 GCF_028583685.1 Petaurus breviceps papuanus | reverse complement strand
CTTTATGAGAAATCAAGATGCTGTCAAACAGATCCAAACAAATGAAAGAATAGAAGGCAATGTGAAATATCTCATGGGAAAAACCACTGACCTGGAAAATAGATCCAGGAGAGATAATTTAAAAATTATTGGACTACCTGAAAGCCATGACCAAAGTAAGAACCTAGAAAGCATCCTCCAGGAGGTTCTCAAAGAAAACTGCCCTGATGTTTTAGAACGAGAGGGCAAAATAGAGGTTGAAAGAATCCACCGATCACCTCCTGAAAAAGATCCCAAAAAGAAAACTCCTAGGAATATTATAGCCAGGTTCCAGAATTCCCATATTAAGGAGAGAATATTACAAGCAGCCAGGAAGAAGCAATTTGAATATTGTGGAAACACAATCAGGATAACCCAGGATCTGGCAGCTTCTACACTGAGGGATCGAAGGGCCTGGAATGTGATATTCCGGAGGGCACAGGAGCTGGGATTAAAACCAAGAGTCACCTACCCAGCAAAACTGAGTATCACGTTTCAGGGGAAAATATGGTCATTCAGTGGAATAGAGGACTTTCAAGCATTCTTGCTGAAAAAAACAGAGTTGAATAGAAAATTTGACATTTAGATACAAGAAGCAAGAGAAGCATGAGAAGGTAAACAGGGAAAAGAAATCATAAGGAACCTATCAAAGTTGAACTATTTTTTTTTGAAGCACTCGGGGTTGGGTGACTTGCTCGGGGTTGCATGGCCAGTTGTTGTTTCTGGGTGTGGTGCTGAGTGTCTGGGCCTGGATTTGATCTGGGTCGTCCCGGCACTGGAGCCGGTGCTCTTGCTCGCTGAGCCACCTGGCCAAAGTTGAACTATTAACATTCCTACATGGAAAAACAATAATTGTAACTTATGAAACTTTTCTCAGTAGTTGAAGGGATTAGAAATATATATATATGTCTTTATATGAGGGTATGCGGGCACATGAATACATATGTCAATGTGTGTATATACTTTTACAGATATACATAGATAGGGGGCACGGGACCAATTTAACAGGAAGGGATGATATTTAAAAGGTGAAATTAAGAGGTGAGAGGAATATAATGAGAGGAGATGGGGAGAGATAGAGTGGGGCAAACTATCTCATACAGAAGAGGCAAGGGGAAATGGTTACAATGGAGGGGAAGAATAGGAAGGCAAAAGGGAATGGGTCAACCTTATTCCTATTGAATCTGGCCTGAGGAGGGAGGGAAATACACACTAAATAGGGGATCTCACCCTCCAGGAGGATAGGGGGAAAGGGGATGTGAGGGGGGATGATGGAAGGGAGGGCAGGCTGGGGGGGAGGAAAGTTGGAAGCACCCACTTTTGAAAAGGGACAGGATCAAAGTAGAGAATAGAATAAGTGGGAGGTGGGATAGGAGGGAGGGAAATATAGTCAGTCTTTTACAATATATCTACTATGTTATTGTTTTGCATTAGCCGCACATGTACAACCTATACTGAACTGCTTGTCTCCCCAGTGGGGATGGGTGGCAGGGGGGGAAGGGAATGAATCTGGAATTGAAAGTTTTAAAATCAAATATTCAAATATATATATATATATATATATATATATATATATGTGTGTGTGTGTGTGTGTGTGTGTGTGTGTGTGTATAAAAAAAAAAAGATTCAAATGGAGCTTAATTAAAGAAAGTGTGCTAGTAAAAAAGAAAAAATTAAAGCCACAAGTAAAAGATGTGGGAAGCATGGTAACATGACATTATGTCTGAAAAAGTTTTGGGGGTCTCAGTAGACCACAGGCTGAATATGAATTAGTTGTGTAATGTGGGAACCCAACAAGAGAATAAATCTTAGGCTACATTAGGAGAGGCAGAACTTCCAGGACCTAGGAGGTGATAGGCCCCGTGCACTCAGTGCTTGTCAAATGACATACTTGGCTAGCACAAGCAGAAGAAAACTTCTGAAACTTCTATGATGACTCATTTTCAAGTCATAATGCCCTGGTATCTTTAGCAAGCATGAATTATTTTCTCAGTGAGGGGTTATCTCTATGATTTCATGTTTATATCTCAACACACACACTAGTTATAGGGTAAAGAAAAGGATTTCATATGGTTTGCTTTTAATCAACACATCCTCTGAGCAACATGAAAGGGGACAAAAAAGTCTTTATACCCACATGTTAATGAAAAGAAGGAAAAATTATGTAACAGGGCTATGAACAGAAACAATAGAAAATATTCATCCTTGATCAGATTCAATATCTGCTTATTATCCTGGACTTTCTCAATTTCTATAGTTGACAGCAGCAATTAGCTGCAGCCTGTGGAAAGATTTATAATCTGACAAGGCTCAAACTTGGGTAATTAGGAAGCTTCTTATTATCACTCATCTTTTGAACAGTGGAGACTGGCAAGCAATTGTTAGTTTTAAATTGGTGAGCCTCTAATTGATCCAGAATTTCTGAAATATCTTGTTTTTTAATGAGAAGTTGAATGCAAGCTTTAGAACAATAGGCTGCCTTCAGCTTGGCAAATTGCAGTTCAAGGCTCTTCTCTGCTTCCTACCCTCTGTGTGACTGGGGCCAGGTCCATGAATCTCTTGGGCTTCAGTTGCCTCAAAAGAAGGAGCTGGACTGGAGGGTTCATGAGGTCTGTTTGTTGTTGTTTAGTAGGGTCTGACTTTCCATGACGTTATTTGGGGTTTTCTTGGCAGAGATACTGCAGTGATTTGCCATTTCCTTCTCCAGCTCATTTGAGAGATGAGGAAATGGAGGCAAAATGGTAAAATGACTTACCCAAGGTCACACAGTCAGCAAATCTCTGAGGTTTTCCTGACTGCAGATTTTTCTGACTTCCTGGTGCTCTATCTACTGCCATACCTAGCTGTCTAAGGTCTGTCCCAGCTCTAAATCTATAATGCTAAGAGGATGATCATCATTAAGCAACAAAGGATTACTATTAGTCTGATAATTTCCTATGAACTTGTATTTTTGTCTCTATTACCTGGGATTTTAGTGAAAATTCTCCATATGGCTAACTCAGTTCACCAGTTGACTTTACTAGAGTCCTGGCTTCATGATATTAAGACCCTTGACAGAATCCCCATGTGTCAATGTAAGTCAGTCTATGAGCTCTTCATTTGGAGAACCCAGCAGGGATCTCAATAGTACTCATCAGTGCAGCCAGGGTTGGGAATTGTGAGGTGTGGTTCAACAACTGGGCTGTTAGGAAGCTGCCACTGTTTGAGACACTTCCCTCCCCCCCCCCCATTTTCTGGTCCTAGAACCCATCTGTGATGGCCTGGTGGTGAAAAGACCCACCTCCATCTTCTTCCTTCCCCTTGCCTTTCCTTTCCCTTTCACTCTCACTGCACATCCCGGATGCTTGCTCACCACACTTAGATGAGATGGGAGGCACTAACTCTATTCCTTCCAGTAAGGTGGTCTACCCATCTCCCTTTCAAGATCTGCCTCCAAGGCCTTACCATCTGTGCAGACTCAGCCTCCAATAGACTCCCCACCACTGTCATTAGACTTCCAAATGTATTCTAAAGACCCCTGGGCCTTTTCATCCATTTCCCCAAACCCTCAAGACTTCTGGGTCTTTCCATGGGCCATACAGTTGATTTCCCTTTTATGTGTTGTTTCTTCCAGCTAGACTATGAGTTCCTTGAAAATAGGGCCAATCCTGGCTCTTTGACTTGTATCTCCAGTGCTCCACAAAGAGTAGGCACTTAATAGCTGTGTTTTCATTCATTCAGCCATTTATTCACAAGATATCAGGCAGGACACAGATTAATGTTGATTTCTACTGTCTATCCATGACCCCATCCATCTTTCCATCCATCTCTATTCGATCTCATCTTATAAGATTCAGTCCAATTTTTAATGTCAGGCTTTGGGGGATGCTATCATCTAGTATGTTAGCCTTTTGGCCTTTCTAGTTCTGTGTCATCGCCAGATCTGATAAATACTCTTTTATCGGAGTAATTGGTAAGAGTATTAAACTGCCCAGGGCCAAGCACAGATTCCCGAGGAACTCCAGTAAAGAATTTGCATGATTTGATATGACTCAGACAAGGATGAATGTTGTCTTTTCTAAATAGTATGTGGAAATCTACTCTTAATAGTAGTAATAGCAAGAGTTATTTAATAAGAACTCAAAGAGAGTCTATTCCTATACCATGTTCCACAATAGAACATTTCCTGAGTATTATCATAGTAAGGTACCATGCTTGGTGTTGGGTGTATCAAGACAAAAATTATATGGTCCATGACCTGAGGAGCTTACACCCTACAGAGGAATGCAACAAATGCATGATCATTCAATATAAGGTTTGCATAATGCAATATCAAAAGGGAGAGAGAAGCAGAAGTTGGAGTCGAAGGGGGTAGAGATCAGAAACATCTTGCATAGAAAGTGATTCCTGAGCAATGTTTTGAAAGAAGTTAGGGATTTCTCAAGGTCAAGGTGAAGAGAGAGTGCATTCTAGACATGAACACCTCCTGTTCTTTCTATTTGTTCTACTCAGGATGGAGAGGAGCAGAGTTCTGAATCAGATTATTTCCCCTCAACTCTCATCCCCCCAAATCTTCCTATATGAACTTGGGCTGGGAGGGGAAGCTTGTCTGCTCTGAGGTCAGTTCTCTAACCACTATGTCACACTGCCTCTATATGATTACAATGCATACCTTGTAAAACATCAGTCCTCGGGACAAAAATGGCTATTGAGCTTTTTTTTCAGTTGGAGAACTTAAAAATTTAATCCAATAAACATGCATCAAGTGCCTCTTAAGGGCAAGGAACCTCGTGCCCATTCTGCATACTAGATTAGTGAAGTTGTAATTTTCAAGGCGTATCAGGCCATGAGGATAATCAGTGGAGATGCATCAAATAAATTTTAATTTTTTTCTTGGACTATAATCTCCCTTCACATATGAGTATTTTTAGCTCCCTCTGAGCAAGAGATGCCCCAACAGGATGCCATGCTTAATTTACCTATATTAACTAATTAAGTATGAAGCTGTTGACCCATTTTACAGAGGGAAAAGATGAGTTAGAGAAGATATCCAAGCCACAATATGAGTCAGCAATCAGTTGTAAGAGCATCATTAAAATTTTAATTCTTAGCTTTGAATCGTAGTTTTGTCCTTGTCATGTGACTTATTTAATCTGTATCACACTACTCCAAGAGACTGCTATCAAATCTGGACACTAGCAATCAGTGGAAGAGTTAGAAGGGGAAAAGTCCTTTTGTGTCAGGTTCTGAAACAAAAACCCAAATTATTATGCCATTGACTGTGAAATTATCGTACCTGTCTTTAAACCCATCTTCAGAATTTGGAGTGGGGAGGTGGAAAGCAAGAGCTAAAGGTTGGAATCTTAATGTTTCTCTGCCTTTGCCTTGCTAGACAGATATTCATGGTATATCAATTCCATATGCACGATAGGTCTTAATGGGACCTTCTAATCTTCTCCTCACGTAGAGGTGATAGAAAGGATTAACTGAAAATGATGGTAAGCATTTTCCAAGTGTAAACAGTTCCCTAAATGTCAAATAATCAAGATGATGAGAGCAGAAGTAGAGATTGATATCCTCAAATAATCTCAGCATCTAAAAGCTCCAGGGCCATGAATTTTCCATAAATGTAAGCTCCAAGTCCCTCCCATTAACACTAATGAATATCCTAGGGACTCTCTTGGCTAATTTCCCATCCTTTTGACTACATTATGAACATACAACACTTTGAGAACTCAAAGTACTTCCCTCCCCCGGGAAATGTTTCATCATGTTTCATTTGGAGAGTATTCATGCATTCATTGTAATAAAAACAATCACACTAATAACATGTTGCATTGGGGGTATATAATTCAGGATTCTGTTGCCGGGAACTGTTGCCTTTTTTTTTTTTAGTGGTACCAAAAAAAGAGAAAATTTGGCAGAAACCCAGGCCCCAAACATAATATTTATATCCTTTCTACCACTAAATACAAAAAAAGTTCAAGATATGTCTCTTAATTATTATTTTTGTTAAATGGATGGTTTCTGATGTTTTATTAGCCTTAACTGGATTAATTTTAACCACAGCCACAAAAAAGCAGACTAGAGCGATCATTGCCACCATGTTTCACTTCCTAGGATAGCTCTTTCAGGATTTGTTGTAATAAGACAGTGCATCTGCTTAGAGGTCTCACGATGCCATTTCTAGTTCTGACGACTAGAACCAGAGTCTGAATGTTTGTTTCTGTCTGGTACCCAGGGGTGTAGAAAGTTTAGGAAGAATGTACTCAAAATAACTTAGGTGAAATGCAGAAAACTGTGACACCACATATTTCAAGCTGATCGAAAGAAGTCAATATTGCTTAAGAATACTGGGAAATTCACTAACATCCCACCTAAGTATAATAAAGAAATTTAAGGGGTTATTATGATGCAAGGGAATGACACAAAGGAGTTTGATGAAGAAGACATTCAATTTGTCAATTTCAAGCATTTGAATATTCAATATGTCAATTTCAGGTATAAAGTGCTTCATCTCTACTTGTCCTTGCCGAGGTAGACAAAAGTTTGCAAACTTAATAGAGTGCCTGGCATATAGTATTTATTTAATAAATGCCTATTGATTGATGAAAATTCATAATAATAATTTATAATAATAACAGCCAGCAGTTGAAAGTTTGCAAAGCGCTTTACAAATATTCTCTCATTTTATATTCACAACCCTGGTTTGCCGGGGATGACACAACTACTAAATGTCTGAGGAGGGATTGGAATTGAGCCCTAGTGATTGAAGGATCTGGGATTTTCCTCTCTATGGGGAGCTCCTGGTACGAGAACTCCTTTCACCATCACAGTTCACAAACTGCCTATAGATGAATAATTATGTTCTAGTAGTTGCCTGAGATGAGAGATTATATGACTTGTCCAGGATTATACAACTAGTAAGCATGTGAGGCAGGATTTGAAACCCAGTCCTCCTGACACCAAACCCAGCATTCCGTTCACCGGGTTAGGTTATGTCTGAATGGTAAATTTGGATCTTTATTAATATTTTTAATACCTGCAAGGTGGCATAGTAGAGAGAGTGCTATACTTGGAGTGAGGAAGACCTGAGTCCAAATCCTACCTTAATCATTTAATAGCTATGTGTCCCTAGGCAAGTCACTTAACCCCTCTGGTTGCCTCAGTTTCACCAACTGTGAAATGGGGATAATAATAGCACTTTCCTTGCAGGAATGTCGTGAAGATCAAATGAGATAATATGTGTAGAAATATTTAGCACAGTGCTGGCCCACAGTAGGCACTATATAAATGTTTATTCCCTCCCTCCCCTTCTGAGTGAGAAAGAATTAGTCATTGACTATTTTCTAACAAGTTAACAAATCCTTAACACCATATGTAAGACACTATGCTAGGGGCCAAGGGGATATGGGAACCATAAGACATGGGCCATATCCTCAATGAGCTTACAGTTTAGTTGTGTCCTAGGAGACAGACACAGGATTAGAATACTAATGATATTTCCTGTAAGAATAAAGTTAAAAGTGACAACTTGAGAGAGAAGGGAAGGGGAAGGAAATATGAATATTTTAGGAAATTACAGGAGGGAAAGATCACTTCCAGGTGGGTAATCAGGGAAGGCTCTATAAAATTGTAAATCCTCCATCATTGGAAATGAACTAGACTTTGGATTTATTGATCATCTGAAAGACAGCACCTAAAATAGCCCTGTCTCATTAGCACGATGACAGACAGTAATTATCTCATTTAAGGCTTTCTTTAAAAGGAGGGATACCCGGAATGAGTTTCCCATGAGATAACAGCAATAATAATTCTTTACGTCTCCTCGACAATTCAGTTCAATATTTATTAAGTGTCTGATATGGTTAAGGTACAAGTAGGCAGTGCATTTTACAGATGAGAAAACCAAGGTCCAGAGAGGTTGTGCCTAAAGTCACCTACTCTGACTCTAGTGGGCAGCCATACTTTCTACTCTACCAAACTTTCTCCTCCCATTCTCACCATATCTCCATTGGATCCTAATTTCCTCTTAGATAAAATTCTAATTCCTCTGTTTTGCACTTAGAACTCTTCACAATCAGGCCCCAGACATTTGATAGTTCATTGCACAATAGAACCCTACCTTCTGGCCAAATTTTCCTCCTTGTGAATGTCCACATGCAACATTCTATCTTGTATTTTTTATGCTCTTACATAAGCTGTCCACCATGCCTGAAATGTCCTCTCTTTCCTCTCTTGATTCATAGACTATCTTCCTTTCAAGCTCAGTTCACAGGCCACATGCAGGAGCCCTAGAATCACACCATGAATCATTTGTATTTATTCTGAATACACTTTACATTTAATCATGCATCTATATTCATGCTACGCTCATTCTCCCTCTCCCTCCTCCTCTTCTATAGAATGTAGTCTCCTTGAGGGTAGGGGCTACTCCATTTTTGCCTTTATAACCCCAGTATCCAGCACAATACTTGGCACAAAATTTGTATTTGATCAATAGTTGTTCAATGAATGAATGAATGGTGATCTCCAGTTCATGCTGGAAAACATAGCAAGCACTAATAAATCCTTGTTGATTGGCTTATTTCACAGACTTACACATAGGTACTTACTGTTTCCCCTTAGAGAATGTTAGCTTCTTGAAGGCAAAGACTTCTCTGTTCTTGTTTTTGTCTTCAGAACTGAGTAGAGTGCTTCGCACATTAACAAACACTTACTATTGGCTGGTTTCCACAGCACCATCTAACCCCCACTGTGACCATAGGCAAGTCACCTAGAAATCTCTATAGGTCCTTTCTAGTCAGATTACCAGCAAATTAAAAAAAAAAAATTACATGTCAGAGTTGTAGGTGATAGGACTAGAATTGGAATGAGCCTCAGTTTTCTGTTTGTTGAATGAAAAGAAGATGAAGGGATTAGACCAGATGACCTCCAGAGCCCTTTCAGCTCTAAATCTATGAGAGGGCATTGCCTTACTTCTTACAAGAACATGGCTGCTATCTCAGGGAAAGTTGGAGAACACAGGGTCTCTCCCAGAAGATCTTATTGGGAATAACTTTCTGACCTGGGGCAACACAGCATTCAGTTAGCCATAAGGGTCTCTTCCAGAAGCTCTAATTGGGAATGGCTCTCTGACTTGGGTTCAAACAACATTCAATTAGTTATAAAGGGAAAGATGGGCATGCGGAATTCTGCAGCTAACAACTTAGAAGAATTATGGAAATAGCCTAGTATGGGACTGGGAGGCTTAGGGACCTACCCACTTGCTCAGAACCCTTAGGGCAACTCTGACAAATCTAATAAGGAAGAAGGGGCATAGAAGGCAGAGTACAAGTCATAATAATATGGCTCCATAGTCAAGTGATACCTCTTCAACACTCCCATAGCGTTGTCCATTTCTCTCCTAAAGTCCTTGGGAGTAGGGTTTATTTCACTCTGTGTGTTTACATTTTTATAATTGAACTAAGTCTGCTTATTAAAGACTTACTTATTGATAACTGTACTTTTCCCTATAAGATGAGAGATCTAGAGATAGAAGGGCCCTTTTATTCCATCTCTTTCATTTTTCAGATGGCAAAACAGACTCAAGGAGGTTAAGCGATTTGGTCCATGTCACTCTGATAGCAAGTAGCAGACTGGGATTTGAACATTTGATTCTTGAGCTAGTGACCTTCCATGGTACAAACTGCATTTATACCTTACATTAGAGTTCTTTATTTTGAGAGGCAACATGGTATATTGTACAAGTTCTCAAACTTGTTGGTCTCAGGACTTTTTCATTCTCTTAAAAATTATTGAGAACTCCCTCCAACCCCAAAGAGTTTCTGTTTATGTGAGCTATATCTGTTAATATTTGCTGTATTAGAAATTAAAACTTTGAATTACCACAAAACTAGTTTTTACCTTGAGGACTCGCTTAAAGGGACTTAGGACCCCCCTGAGGTCTGTGGACTGTACTTTTAGAAGCACTGGCAAAGTGCATAGACTGCTGGACTTGAAGTCAGAATTACCCGGGTTTGAATCCTATTTATTTACTGACTCTGTAACTCCACATCAGTTTCCTTATCTTCAAAAAATGGACAATAATATCATCTATGTAGGGTAATTGGTGGTGTAATGGATAGAGTGCTGAGTTCAAATCCTACCTCAGACACTTAGTTGTGTGACTCTGGGCAAGTCACTGAAACTCTCTCAGTTATTTCCCCTGTAAAATGGGGATAAACAATAGCACTTTCTGGGGAGGCTAGGTGGCACAGTGAATAGAGCACCAGCCCTGGAGTCAGGAGGACCTGAGTTCAAATCCAGCTTCAGACACTTGATACACTTGCTAGCCATGTGACTTTGGGCAAGTCACTTAACCCCAATTGCCCTCCAAAAAGCAATAATAGTAATAATAATAATAATAGCACTTTCCTCATAGGGTTGTTGTAAGGATCAAATGAAATAATGTTTAGGAAGTATTTGGTAAACCTTATATATTAAACATTGTTATCAGTCATATTCGACTCCCCAAATTCTACATTCTCATGGGCTTCCCATTGGACCTTGCCCCTGATACTCAAATATCTCTTCTTT
>NW_027186939.1:0-10263 GCF_028583685.1 Petaurus breviceps papuanus | reverse complement strand
AAGGAAGGAGGGAGGGAGGGAGGGAGGGAAGGAAGGAAGGAAGAAAGGAAGGAGGGGAGGAGGGAAGAGGAGGAGGAAATACCCATTTATTAAGGGTCTCTCATGTGCCCAGTCTCTGTGCTAAGTAGCACCCAGGCAGAGAAGATGGGACAGATAAGGGAAGGTGCTGGGTGATAGGAATGAACATTCAAGGCTATTTGGGATATTTAATAAGTATTGCTAAACTAAATTAATTACAGCTGACCCTCCTTCCTGGGGTAGATTGGAGGCACATAGACTTAGAATTGTTTTACAAATGAGGAAATTGAGGCCCAAACCTCTGAGGTGTAGCTTGAACCCCAAGCTTCTGGCTTCAGAGCCAAGGTTTATCCAGAAGCATATCTATGGGAATTAATCTCTCTCCCTCTGGGGTCCTGGGGTCATTTCTTACTAAAGGCAGTGAGAAGGGGTAAACATGGTTCCAGGAGAGTCCTTCAGGAAGTTGAGTTATTACTTAAGAGTAGCTGGGGGGGGGGGGGGGGGAACGGCTAGGTGGTGCAGTGAGTAGAGCACCGACCCTGGAGTCAGGAGTAGCTGAGTTCAAATCCGGCCTCAAGACACTTAAAACACACACAAAAAACTAGCCATGTGACCTTGGGCAAGTCACTCAACTCCTATTACCCTACCTTCCCCCCTCCAAAAAGGCAAAAAAAAAATTTTTTTTAAAGAGTAGCTCATGGGGAGCCAAGTAACAAACTTCTCCTGGCCTAGCTCTTGGGAGCTCTGACTCAGCCCCCCACCCAAAAGCCCCCTTCTGCATATCCCCAGCTGGTTGGCTCTCTTTGGGGGGGCTGACACATGAAGTAATTCTTAAGTGACTTGCCCAAGGTCACACAACAAGTAAGTGTCAAGTGTCTGAGCTCAGATTTGAACTCAGGTCCTCCTGATGTCATGGCTGGTGGTCTATCAACATGCCACCTAGCTGCCCTTGGGCCTCCAGCCAGTCAAAAGTGTCTTCCTCATTATACCCAAAGGCTATAGATCTATGCACATTTCTCAGCAATACCACTGCGAGGGGTATATCACAAAGAGATCATTAAAATTGGAACAGGACCAATATGTACAAAACTGTTTCTAGCAGCTCTCTTTGTGGTGGCCAGGAACTAGAAATTGAGGGGATGCTCATCCATTGGGGAATGGCTGAACAAGTTGTGGCATATGCATATAATGGAATACTATTGTGCTATAAGAAACAAGGAGCAGATGGACTTCATATTTACCTGGAGAGGCTTATACAAACTGATGCTGAATGAGAAGAGTAGAGCCAGGAGAAATTGGTACACAATTACAGACACAATGTATGTGTGATGACCAACTTTTATAGACTGGACTTTTCTCAGCAATGCAGGGTTATAAGTCAACCCCAAGAGACTCATGATGGAGAGAGATGTCTACATCCAGAGAAAGAACTGAGTTTGAATCTAGATTGAAGCAAACTACCTGATCTTTTTCTTTTTCTTGTTTAGTTTTGTTTCCTCTTTCCCATTGTCCATTCCGTCCAATACAATCTTTCTTTATAACCTGATTAATATCTAATGTGAAAGCATTTGCAGATCCTATACTTGATTGTGTATTGCCATGGGAGGGGAAGGAAGTGAGAGAAAATTTGAAACTCAAGGAATTGTGGAACTGAATCTTGTAAACTAAAAGTAAACAAACAAATTAATAAAGACCAAAAAAAATTTAAAAAAAAAGAGGACATGAACAGGTAAACAGGAAGAGAAATCATAAGGGACTTATTAAAGTTTGACTGTTACATTCCTACATGTAAAGATGATATTTATAACTTATGAGATCTTTGTCAGTATTAGGGTAGTTGGAGGAAATATCAAATAATATAACTATTTAACTATCTATATATTTCTATCTCTATTGAGAGAGAAAGTAAGAGCATAGGTTGAGTTGAATATGAAGTTAATGATATCTAAAAAATAAAATTATGGGGTGAGAGAGGAATATATTGGGAGAAAGAGAAAGGGAGAGATAGAATGGGGTAAATTATCTTGCATCAAAGAGTCAAGAAAAAAGCTTTTAGAATGGAGGATAAGAGCTGGGAGGTGAGAGAAAATGACTCAACCTTTCTCTCATCAGATTTGCTTATTAAGGGAATAGCAGACACTCAAATTGGTATCTTGCCCTACAGGACAATAGAGGAGAAAGGAATAAAGGGGGAGGGGATGATAGAAGGGAAAGCAGAATGGGGGAGGGAGTAGTCAGAAGCAAACTCTTTTGAAAAGGGACAGGGTCAAAGGAGAAACTAGAATAAATGGGGGGGGTGTTGGATAGGATGGAGTGAAATATAGTTAGTCTCTCGCAACATGACTATTATGGGAGTGTTTTGCATAACTACATATGTATAACCTAAAAAAAGAGAAAAAAATAAATAAGTAAGTAAATAAAATATGCTTTAATCTGCTTTCAGAGTCCATTAGTTCTTTATCTGCATATGGATAGCATTTTTCCTTCATGAGTTCTTTGTACTTGTCTTGGATCATTTTATTGCTGAGGATAAGCTTAGTCATTCATAATTGATCATCACATGATGTTGCTGATGCTGTGTACAGTGTTCTCCGGTTTTGCTCATTTCACTTTGCATCAGTTGGCACAACCTTTACAGGTTTTTCTGAAATATTCCTGTTCATCATTTCTTATTGCACAATAGTATTCTTTACATTCATATTCCACTGTTTTTTCAGCCATTCCCCAATTGATGGGCATCCCCTCAATGTGCAATATTATGCAACCACAAATAGGACTGCTATAAATATTTTTGCAGATGTAGGTCTTTTCCCCTTTCTTATGATCTCTTTGGAATTCAGACCTACTAGTGGTATTGCTAGATCAAAGGGTATGCACAGTTTGGTTCCAATGTACACTTTCTCTGATTTTTGTTTTACTCTAATTTAGACAAATGGGTTTCTTTGCTATTCTCTCTGTGTGTTCATTGTAAAACTGGTATTAGGTAGGGAAGGGTAACAACCTGGGATATAAATCTTGATCCCTCCATTGAGAGGCAGTCATCAGAAGCTGGCAAGAACTGGAAAACCATATCACCTGGTGAACAACATTTAAAGGAGCAGAAAGATACTGATCTAGTCTGGTAGCCCTCTCACTGAAGAGAACAGAGTGGAAGGTGCCAAGTTCCTGTTTCTCCTTCTATCAGAAAGTAAGGTGTCCCTTGATAAACAGTGGGGGGAAAGAGGTTGGAGAGAGAGAGAGAGATAGATAGATACACGTGTGTGTGTGCAAATGTGGGTGTGTGTGCTCCAAATAGGCACAAGGTAATTGTGATGGCAAGCAAAGTACTACTTTGCTCCTTGTTTCAACTATTCAAGTGCCTTTGAGCCTCCCCTGTGATTATAACAAGCCTTTGTTGGAAGCACTATACATTGTGTTGCCCTTTATAGGACTACAAGAGTTTGGATACCTTCCCTGCCCTTAATAGGCCTATGATGGGAGGAACTTTCTGAAAGAGTGGAACAGGAAGGATGAAACAGGAAGGAGCAGAGCATATAAAAACTCGAGCATGAACTGGGACCAAACAGAATTAACAGAGAGGGCATTTGTGATATAGGCACTTTCTCTGTTGTTCTGTGTTGGTGTTCCTTTGTCAGACAGAGGCACTCTGTCTCTTGAATTGTGTTGCTATGTAAGACAGAAGCATCCTGTCTGTTGATTTCTCAGACAGAAAGTGAACTGAGATGATAGGCCCAGCAATGTGTGAGAATATTGTTGTAACTCTGTAAAGCTTAATGAGAATAAATATTGTTGTGGCTCTGTTAAGCTTTGTTTTCCTAGAAACAGAAACTGCAAAAAGCTTGGGGTGGAGCAGTCCCTCATGAGCTGCAATTGAGAGGTGCCTACCTGTGAATCTAAGCAACAGTTAAGTGAATCCAGGCAAGAGCTGGAAGCATGGAAGAGGAGCCATGGAGTTTGGAAGTCAGCCTCAAGTTAAGGTGAAAGGATCTTTACTTGGTACTCAATGCTGACTGATGAGATTGTAACTTACTGTGACCCAGGGATGGATGGCCTTTGCACTTTCCAGTACCCCTTAAGGACATTTGGCTTAAGGATGATTACTTCCTAAGGATGATTGGAAGTCAGCGTCCAATAAAAATAGAAGAAGGCTTTAGGTGGGTACTTTATATTGATTAAAAAGATTGTGATTTACTGACTGAAATGTTTTGTTTGAGACTCTGTGTCAATCTTAGTAATAGGTTATGTTACACTGTTGTGACTCTTTTGCTTTAGTTTATTGCTGAACAAATAGAGAGTTCACTATACTATGTGATTAGAGCCTCAGAGTAACTCATTGCAGAAGTCCTCAGGAGAGCTGCTCATGATTGGCTTTACAGTAATCTTTAGGAAGAGCTAGCAGCAAAAGCTGGGAGCAGGAGGATCTAGCATTTGAGGTGAGCTTTGAAGCAGACCAAAAACTGAAGTGGTTAAACTGAGAAGGAACAGCATCTCAGGCATGGGTGACAGCCTGTGAAAAGGTGTGGAGTGAGAGATGCTGAACTATGTTTGCAGCCATTTTGTTCTTTCCTTTCTCTCCTGGGTTGTCATGGCCAAAGAATTCATCACAGAACCACAGAATCTGAGAGTTGGGAGGAACTTCAATGGCCATTGAGTCCAGCTCATCAGAAAAGGATGCCCCACTCTTTTTTTCTGTTTTGAGCAGCACATTAAAATTTTTTTGTTTTTGTTAATTTGTTTGTTTACTTTTAGTTTACAAGATTCAGTTCCACAATTCCTTGAGTTTCAAATTTTCTCTCCCTCCCCCCCCCATGACAGCATACAATCAAGTATAGGATCTGCAAATACTTTCACATTAGACATTAGTCAGGTTATAAGGAAGGATTGTATCAGACAGAATGAACAATGGGAAAGAGGAAACAAAACTAAACAAGAAAAAGAAAAAGATCAGGTAGTTTGCTTCAATCTGGATTCAAACTCAGTTCTTTCTAGTTCTTTCTCTATATGTAGACATCTTTCTCCATCATGAGTTTTTGGGGTTGACATAACCCTGTATTGCTGAGAAGAGTCCAGTCTGTCAAAGTTGGTCGTCAAACATATGTTGTATCTGTAATTGTGTACCAATTTCTCCTGGTTCTACTCTTCTCACTCAGCATCAATTTGTATAAGCCTCTCCAGGTAAATATGAAGTCCATCTGCTCCTTGTTTCTTATAGCACAGTAGTATTCTAATACATGTATATACCACAACTTGTTCAGCCATTCCCCAATTGATGGGCACACCCTTAATATCCAATTCTTTGCCACCACAAAAAGAGCTGTTATAAATATTTTTGTACATATGGGTCTTCCTCCCACTTCTATGATCTCTTTGAGATACAACTCTAGAAGTGGTATTGCTGGGTCAATGGGTATGAAATTATTTATAGCCCTTTGGGCATAATTCCAGATTGCTCTGCAGAATGGTTGGATCAGTTCACAAGTCCACCAGCAATGTATTAGTGTTCCAATTTTTCCACATCCTCTCCAGCATTTTTCACTTTCCTGTTTTGTCATCTTAGCCAATGTGGCTGGTGAGATGTGGTACCTCAGAGTTGTTTTGATTTGCATTTCTCTAATCAATAGTGATTTACAGCATTTTTATATGCTAATAGATATCTTTAATTTCTTTCTCTGAAAACAGCCTGTTCATATCCTTTGACCATTTATCAATTGGGGAATGACTTGTATTCTTGTAGATTTGATTCAAATCTCTGTTTATTTTAGAAATGAGTCCTTTATCAGAGACATAGGTTGTAAAAATTCTTTCCCAATTTCCCACCTTCCTCTTAATCTTGGTTACATTGGCTTTGTTTGTACAGAAGTTTTTCAGTTTAATGTAATCAAAGTTATCCATTTTGCATTTTATAATGCTCTCTAATTCCTGTTTGGTCATAAAATCTTCCCTTCTCCACATATTTGTCCGGTAAACTATCCCTTGCTTTCCCAGATTGCTTGCAGTATCAGCCTTTATACCTAGATCATGCACCCATTTAGACTTGATTTTGGTATATGGTGTTAGATAATGGTCTATGCCCAGTTTCTGCCATATTATATTCCAGTTTTCCCAGTAGTTTTTGTCAAATAGTGAGTTCTTATCCCCAAAACTGGGGTCTTTGGGTTTATCAAACAATAGATTACTATAGTCATTGACTGCTAAGTCTCATGTGCCCAATCTATTCCATTGATCCACTACTCTATTCCTCAGCCAGTACCAAGTAGTTTTGATGACTGCTGCTTTATAATTATAAGATTAAAATCTGGTATAGCTAGTCATCCTTCCCTAGCATTTCTTTTCATTAATTCCCTTGATATTCCGGTCCATTTGTTCTTCCAAATGAATTTTGTTACTATTTTTTCTGGCTCTATAAAGTAGTTTTTTTTGCTAAACTGATTGGTATGGCACTAAATATATAATTTAATTTAGGTAAAATTATCATTTTTTATTATATTAGCTCGACCCAGCCATGAGCAATTGATATTTTTCCAATTAGTTAGATCTGACTTTATTTGTGTGAAAAGTGTTCTGTAGTTGTGACCATAGAGATCCTGTGTTTGTTTTGGCAGGTAGATTCCCAAATATTTTATAATGTCTACAGTAACTTTAAATGGGATTTCTCTTTCTATCTCTTGCTGTTGAATTTCACTAGAAATATATAGGAATGCTGAGGATTTATGTGGGTTTCTTTTATATCCTACAACTTTGCCAAATTTATTTATTGTCTCAAGGAGTTTTTTACTTGATTCTCTAGGATTCTCTAAGTATATCATCATATCGTCTGCAAAGAGTAATAGCTTGGTCTCTTCTTTGCCTAATTTGATTCCTTTGATTTCTTTTTCTTCTCTAGTTGCTACTCATAACATTTCCAGTACCAGATTGAATAAGAGGGGTGATAGTGGACACAGTTGTTTCACCGCTGATCTTATTGGAAATGTATCTAGCTTATTCCCATATAATACTTGCTGATACCTATTATTTTAAGGAAGGCTCCATTTATTCCTATATTTTCTAGTGTTTTTAATAGGAATGGATGTTGTATTTTGTCAAAAAGCCTTTTCTGCATCTGTTGAGATAATCATGTGGTTTCTGCTAGTTTTATTGTTAATATGATCAATTATACTGATGGTTTTCCTAATATTAAACCATCCTTGCATTCCTGGAATTAATCCTACCTGATATTCTTGTGATAAGTTGCTGTAGTCTTTTTGCTAATATTTTATTTAAAATTTTTACATCTATATTCATGAGGAAAATTGGTCTATAATTTTCTTTCTCTGTTTTATCTCTTCCTGATTTAGGTATCAATTCCATATTTGTGTCAAAAAAGAATTTGGTAGCACTCCTTCTTCACTAATTTTCCCAAATAGTTTGTAGAGTACTGGAATCAATTGTCCTTAAATGTTGGATAGAATTCGCTAGTAAATCCATCTGGCCCTGGAGATTTTTTCCTAGGGAGTTCACTGATGGCTTAATGACTAGATTTTTATACTTATCAGAGTGTGCTATTCCCCCTTTTACCCCAAACCAATGAGAGTATATTTCATACAGTGCTCCTCTCAATCCTTCTTTTCTCTCTGTTTAATGAGTTTTTGTGTCTTTTCACGTTAGAATCTTAAACTTAACTGATTATGTTGATCTCTCTTTGAACCAGATCCAGTGAGAATAATATTCAAACGATGTAACTCTCCCTCTTTCTTTCCCCTCTACTATAGTGTGTTTTTATGCCTCTTTGTATGGCATAATTTACCTTTTTCTGTATCATCCTTTCCTTTTATCCCATTATAGTCCCTTTGACCCCCTTGATAAGGCTTTTCTTTTTTTATATCAGATTAGTTCATTTATACACACACCCTCTATCTATGTATAACCCTTTTAAAGGTCATGAAAATCCCATAAATTTTGATATTTACAGTTATCAACTTCTCATATAGGGATGTAAACATTTTGCTCTTATTGCATCCCACATTATGTATATATGTGCTTGAGTGTGCATGTGTGCATGTGTGTATGTGTGAGTGTGTGTTTTCCTTGTTTACCTTTTTATGTCTTTCTTGAGTCTTGTAATTCGAGATCAAATTTTCCATTGAGCTCTGGCTTTTTCATCAGGAAAGTCTGGAAGTCCCTTATTTCAGAATTAAATGATAATCTCCTTGCCTGAAAGATTATGCTCAGTTTGGCTAGGTAGTTAATCCTTGGTTGCAGTCATAGCTCTTTTACCTTACAAAATATCAGATTCCAATCCCTCTGATATTTTAAAGATGCTAGGTCTTGTGTAATCCTGACTGTAGTTCCATGATATTTGAATTGTTTCTTTTTGGCTGCTTGTAATATTTTCTCCTTAATCTTGTAATTCTGGAATTTGTCTACTATATTTCTTGGAGTTTTCAATTTGGGATCTCTTTCAGGAGGAGTCCGGTGAATTCTTTCGATAACTATTTTACCTTCTGATTCTAGGACTTTGGGACATATTTCTTTGACAATCTATTGGAGGATATTGTCCAGGCCACTTTTATCATCATGGCTTTCTGGTAGACCAATAATTCTTAAGTTATCTCTCCTGGATCTGTTCTCCATGTCAGTTGTTTTTCCAGTGAGATATTTTACACTTTCTTCCAATTTTTCTATCTTCATGTTTTGTTTGATTGACTCTTGGTGCATCGTAGAGTCCTGAGCTTTGATTTGACTGATTCTAATTTTTGGTGAATTATTCTCTTTGGTTAGTTTTTGAAGGTCCTTTTATAGGGAGGTATTTTCTCCAATTAGTTCACTAATTTTACTTTTTAAGGATTTGTTTTTTCAGTGAGACTTTTTCCCAATTTGGTCAGTGTAGTTTTAAATTTATCTTCTATCTCTTTAATTTGGATTTTAAAATCTTTCTTGAGCTCCTCCAAGACTGCTCTTTGGGCTTGAGACCAGTTTATATTTCCATCTGTTGTCTCAGGTGTGGACACAGAGTCCATGGTGTTTCCTGAAAGTGATTCTTCTTGTTCAGAATAATGGGATTCTATTGTCTTTGGTCTTGCCTTTGCAAGTTGCTTCTGGCCCATTGTAATTTCTTATTTCCTGTCCTTTACAGTTTATTTCTGCTTCTGGAGTACAGAAGGCTCTGACCCAAGCTTCTCAGGCTGGGAGCTAGGTGCCTGGTTGTTGGCTTTGTGTGCTGTAGCCTTTGGGTGTCTAGATTGAGGCCATGGCCAGGATTCTCAGTGTTTCCCGAGTTACCTTGAAGTTCACAGAATAATCTATGGCAGAGGGGTGGTCTGGCCACTGATTTCTGCCTCTATGCCCCTGGGTTGCAGGCTTTTGCTGGTCAGCTGAGGTGGGGCTTGCTGGGACACCTCCCACTCTTCTCTTCAGACTCCTTACTACCTCAGTTTCACCCTTTCTCCGTGATTCCTAATCCTGAGGCTATTTCTGCTATTTCAGGATTTTACTCTGAGTGGGACATTTATCTCTGGTTTTCTTGGTCAGGGAGGGGAAAGCAGAGCAGTCAGAGTTTACTTTGCTATTCTGGCCTCTGGAAAATCAGGCAGGTGGTTTTTATACTTCCTGGCTGGGAGCTGATAGCCCCAGGAGAAGCTGCTGTCTCTGCTACGGGCCCTGAGCTTTCTCTCACCCATCTCTAATGGATCCTCCCATTCTGTGGTGAGATGCTGGTGAGATGGCTGTGAATCACCCTTGGGGTGGGTGAGTCTGCTGGCTGGGGCTCCTTCTCTCTATGGTGTAGTTTACTCTCTAGTCTGAGCTGCTGCAGCCCCCACGTGCTCCACGCTCCCCCTGCTGTGACCCATGTGGGTATTTTCCTTGGCTGGATTCTGCCCACTCCATCTCCCAAGGGATTCTGACACTCCAAAATCTGTTCAGATTCACTTTTTAAAGTTTAGTGATGGGATTCACAGAGTAGCTTAGAAAAGCTACTGCTTCCTTCTGCCATCTTGGCTCCACCTCAGGATGCCCCACTCTTATAAACTTAACAAGAGGTTGTCTAGACTCTGCTTGAAGATCTCCAAGTAGTGAAAGCTCACTACCTACCAAGGCAGTACACTCCACTCAGGGGCAACAGTAGTCCTTAGTTTGTCCTGATGGGAAACGTAAAATTTCATCTTTACCCTTTCTGCTCATTGTCCCTCATTCTGACTTTTCAGAACACTCTCTCTCTCTCTCTCTCTCTCTCTCTCTCTCTCTCTCTCTCTCTCTCTCTCTCTCTCT
>NW_027186938.1:0-15445 GCF_028583685.1 Petaurus breviceps papuanus | reverse complement strand
TCTCTCTCTGTCTCTCTGTCTCTCTGTCTCTCTCTCTCTGTCTCTCTCTCTCTCTCTCTCTCTCTCTCTCTCTCTCTCTCTCTCTCTCTCTCTCTCTCTCTCTCTCTCTCTCTCTCTCTCTCTCTCTCTCTCTCTCTCTCTCTCTCTCTCTCTCTCTCTCTCTCTCTCTCTCTCTCTGTCTCTCTCTCTCTCTCTCTCACACACACACACACACACACACACCCCTAAGCTGTAAAGCCCGCGAACAGACTAACAAACCGCCTTCCCCCCCCCATACATTGGTTAAAAAGGGGAAAAAAATAAAAGAACAGAAAAGTCGAAAAGACAAAGAGAAGCACAATTTGGCTGTAGCTATATATCAGGACTGGAAATCTGATTTTCATTCTCTTCCTGATCCTACTTTAGACCCGGGTTGATGGATCCAACATTCTGTACTTCCTCTGTCTTTCCGTTCAGAGGAACGGTCTCGGAGCAGATTCTATTTCATGGAAAATGAATTGTGTGGATTTCCACCCCCACTCCCTCATGATACAGATTTAATTTTTTTTTCTTTAATGAAAGGCACAAGCCCCCCAGTCCCACCTCCTAAAACCAGGCTAGCCTTGTTCGGTGTTCAATTCTAAATTCCATAACGTAATCTAATAGACACAATCCATACAATATAATGTAATATGATAATAATAACATGGCATAGATTAATCGTCCACTGCTCTGACGTGTTTAAGGGTCAAGACTACCATTTGCAGAACTTCTAATAGGAATTTGTGGGCAGTAACAGAGGATTGGGTTATGGAACAAACAGAGACGTTTTTTGAGATATATATGTGTGTGTTTATGAGAAAATATGCCTTGGGGAAAAAGTCAATTGGCGTGAGTTGATCCGAACAAATGAGTTTTTGAGACCCAGGCAATCGAACCCAGTAAAGTCCCTCCTCAAGTCCTGGGCAGCACACCTGATGTCCGTTCCTACATGTATCTATGCTAACTTTGCTTGAGACACTCGAGGGATCGGAATAAAGAGAAGTAAAAGAAAAAAAAAAAGAAATTCGATTCAACTGTATGCACATACCTTAAACACCGTTCCACAGGGTCGGACTGAAAGAGAATTCGACCTCACCTATGTTGATTTTTTATTTTTAAAATAAGAAAAGTACAGTAGTTTAACAGAGTGATTTAGTTCTCGGTATATGTGCGATACATATCTTATTATGTATATGTGTGTATATATATATATATATATGTATCTTTCATTAAAGAAGAAAAAATTACGCCCCAAGACCGACTCCGCCGCCCAACCCGGAGAATACCCTCTTATCTCACACACACCTCGCCCTCCCCTCACCCCGTGACGCCCCTCCCCGGGCTTCGGACTGCAACTCGTCGGGTTCAAATTGGGTCTGGGTCGAGGTGAAAGAGCAATCCTAATTAGCACCCTGCTTCTTGTTTTTCTTGCGGCCTGGATTTCAGATCTAGTGGTAACCGTAAGCGTTTGCGTGGCTCAGATGCTCCGTCTTTATCTTAATGAGAAAATTTTAGCCAAAGGGGCTTAGGAGCCCGGAGATAAATGGACAGCCGGGCTGGAGGGCGCTTGCTTTTCTGTGCTAGACGGCATCCGCCGGGAGAAGGAGGGAGTGAGGGAAGGAAGGAAAGAGAGGAGCTTCCGAGGACATGGCCCAAAGAATCCCCAGTTCCCACACAATTCTCTTCCCCTTCTGTTTGTCTTCTGGGTTATTTCAGAAAAGAGATGTAACCCGAAGCTGTGTTTAGGTTATGGTTGCGGAGTAAGGGCTAGAGAGCTACAGCAAACCATGGGGACAGAGATTTTTCAGTCAAAAGTTAACAGGCTTTCCCCGTGTGTGTTTAATACAAAGCCCTGAGCGAGTTAGAGCATTCTGATAAAGATCTTAACATGTAGAGAAGGCGGGTTTTACGTGAGGAGGTGAGGCTAGTCATCCAGGAAAACCCCCCCCCTTCCCCCTTCGTGGAAGGTTCCACCCCCTGGAAAACAAAACTTTGCTTTTTTTTTTTTTTTTTTTTTTTTTTTTTTTCCCTTTTTTGTCGAACTGCCATCAGTTAGGTGAAGAACGGGTCCTCAGGAACCTCTCCCAGACCGTTCGTCTCCAAGGCCTTCTCGGATCTTGCTTGCGTTTCTTTTTCTTTCTCTCTTCTCTCTCTCTCTTTCTTTCCTTCCTTTTTTTGTTTCTAAGTTCCTCCCCCTTTCAGCTGTTCAGAGTTCGTCTCGTTGGGTACGAGCGAAAGCCGGAACGCGAGTCCTGGGCCCTTCCTGGAGTTGGTATGTGATAGCCGGGCCTCCCTGTGCCATGTATTGGAAGAGCGATCAGATGTTTGTGTGTAAACTAGAAGAAAAAGACGTGCCTGACCTGGCTGTTTCCACTGAGAAGGTGAGCCCGCAGATCAGACGCCTTCCTGGTCTGTCCCTGCGTCCGTCTGCCCATCTGTGCGTCCCCTGAAACAGCCCGGCTCCTGGGTGCGGGCGCATTTTCCTTTGCAGCTCTGACTTGGGGTATTATTTACTCAATCATCATCTCACCCCTCCCAACTCCACCGCCAGGAAAAACAAAGTCTGAGTTATGGAAGCTGCCGTGTGGGAAACGAAGCCTTCAGTGTAAAGCCGCTTCGGGGACAAGTGAGTGGGAGGTTTGGTTTTTCTCATTTGGGGCTCATTGTTCTTGTGGGGGGGGGGTGGCGCCTTGGGAAAGGCTGGCTCCACTGCCTAGGATCTCACTTTGTGGACCTTTGGGTCGCGGGGAGCTTTGGAGGCCTCCTGCAGGCGGGGAGAAAGGGGATCCGCCACCTCACGGGGACAGCACTCGGTGTTGAACGAAGTGTAAGGGCATCGCCTTGGACCCTAGCAATGGGCCTCACAAAACCAAGGCGCTGTAGGACAGCTCAGCTCTGGGCCGAGGCAAAATCACCCACCAAAAGGCGTTGGGATTGTTTTGGACGCCCTTTGCGCGCACGATCAGCTGGTCTGAGAAAAGAGCTGTGTGCTTTTTTGTCTCTGCGGAGCGTGCGGTTGCGTGCCCTCAGGCCCCCAAGAAGGCCCGGCTCCCGCCTCAGAGGGCCTGGAGGTCGCAGCTGTTAATGAATCCCCTCCATCAATCCGCTTAGCGAGTTCGGGTGACGCCTGTCCGACCAGCGCCCAGCCGCCAGCCTCGGCCCAGAACACTGGGGTCCGCCGCTGGCAGGAGGCGGGAGAAGGGGTGCGCGCACCCAGTCACGCACAGAGACATACACGCGTCTGAGTGCTTGGCGCCGTCTGCCCTTCGGCCACCTCTGGGCCTCCCCTGCAACCGAACGGGTTTGGTCAAGGTCTCGGGCTCCGGGGGCAGGGAGCTTGCTTAGTGGGGCCGGGCGGAGGGAGGAAGGGCCAGCCCGGGCTGCTCTGGGTCACGCTGCGGGGGCGGGAGGGCAGCTGGAATGGAAAGCTGGAGTACGAGTAAGAGAGAGGGAAGCGAGAGGCGGGGGCCGCAGTCTCCTGGAGCTCCTTTGAGCCCCATCCCCGCAAACCGGAGGACAGTGCGCGCCCACGGCCAGGCGGGGAAAGCTTGTCGGAAAGACAGAAAGGAGAGACACAGACAGACAGACAGACAGAGAATCCGAAGGGAGGGTGGGTTAGAGTGGGAGCGTTTTTTGTTGTTGTTTTTTAATGGCCCAAATTAATTCAGTTAGATTCTGCCTTCCATTCCAGGGTTAGCTTTTGGCGCTGCTTACCAACAATCCTCGGGCAGCTCTAATGTTGACTCTTTTTAATTGAGCTATTAAGTAGCGATTTATACCTAAAAGAAGCAGAGGAAATCCACCCCCGACGCCCCCCGCGGGCCCCTGGCCCCTCCCCCATCGCCGCAGCCACGGCTCTAATTGCGGCCGGTGTGCGGAGGGGCCGGCTGCGGGCTCCCGCTCCATCTGAAGCATTTTCATTCAAATTGCCGTCGGAACAAACCCCAGGCTGCGGCAATCCCGCCGCAATTAGCGTTCAAGTGTCCTATTAAACCTCTTCACCTTTGGGGTTAGCCAATTCAGAAAGGGCCCCCTTTGAAAACATATGTATGTCTTGCTCTTTTAATTGCCGCTATTAAAGAAATCAAGTTTCGAAGGCCCCCCTCCCCCCCAGCTCCCTCCCGGATCCTTTTCTTCTCTCCCCTCTCCCCCTCCTTCTCCCAACCCCCCTGCACCCCTCCTGGAGCCCAGGGATCCCAGCTCCGCCGTGATTGACGCCTGAAAAAAAAAACCACGCTTTGTCCGTGGCTGGTGATTAACTTGTTACCCCCAGCGGGGGGGCAGGGGGCCCTTCAGAGTCCCGCAGCAGCAGCAGGCAGGCGGGCCCGGTCCAGGCTCCCATCCCACCAGTCATCCACCCAGCCCTCGGGGGACAGCCGGCGGGGGTCCTGGACGGGTCTCTCTGCCCAACGCTGTCAGCCATCCATCTCGTTCTCTCTCTCTTCTTCCCCCTCTCCAATTTCTTTCCTTCTTTCCCTCTCTCGCTCCCTAGTTCCCCAGGCTCATGTCTGAGGAGTGCGGGCGGACTGCAGCCCTGGCGGCAGGGAGGACGCGGAAAGGCGCGGGGGACGGGGGCCTGGTAAGTGTGAACGCCTGTGTCTGCAGCGGAGGAGGGAGCAGGGAAGGGGGAACCGAGCACATCTCTGTTTGGTCCCCCGAGGCGGCCCGGGTTGGGAAGACTGGCCATCCCATTCCTCCGGGTTCCTCCTTAGCTGTGGTAGAGTTAATGTGTGAGAGAAAAAGTGTGCGTGCGTGTGTGTGTGTGTGAGTGTGAGTGAGTGTGTGAGAAAGAGTGAGAGAGCGAAGAGAGGGAGAAAGAGGGATGGGGGGCGGGGGGCAAGGGGGAGGGGGAAGAGCGGCCCGGGCTGGCGGGCGGGGGCGGATCCGGCCGGACTAGAACCTGGGGGTCACGGGCAGGGCAGAGCTTGCTGCTCCACAAGCCCCGTGGGCCTCGGAGCCGTCGGGGGCGGCGAGGCTGGGGCGCGGCGGAGCCCCGAGGGCCCCCGCGGTGAGCGTGCCCCGGGCGCTCTGCTTCCTCCGGCAGGTGAGCCCCGAGGGCGCGGCGGACGAGGACTCCTGCTCCTCCTCAGCCCCGCTGTCGCCTTCCTCGTCCCCGAGGTCCATGGCCTCCGCCCCCGGCTGCCCCCCGGCCAAATGCGTGTGCAGCAGCTGCGGCCTAGAGATCGTGGACAAGTACCTGCTCAAGGTAAGGGCTTCAGGGCGCCGGTCGGGGCTGCCCCGCCGGGTCCAACGCTTCCCTCCGGCCCCGGGGCCAAGGAACAGAAGTGGGGAGCGTCTCACGGGGCAGCACGCAGGAGGCTTGGGGGTCTCCCCATCCCAGCCCGAGGCCCGTCTTTTCGCGTTCTCGGGGTCTCCCTTCCTCGTGCGCCCCGGGCCGGCGCTCCCCAAATGCCGCCCGCGGAGAGAGAGGGCCGACGGCCGGGGCAGGCTCCGGAGGGGAGCCGGGATTGGGGGACGCTTGCCTTTGCTCCGCTCCCCCACCCCCAAGTTCTCAAGTCTCGCCGGTCTCGCCCGAAGGTGCTGGTGCGCCCAAAGCAGTCACCCCCTTCCCTGGCAGGGAGGGTTCCCTCACGGGGTCCTGCCCCCAACTGGCTTCGGAGAAGGCCCCTGGCTCAGGACCTTGCTCTCGGCCGGTTTCCTCTCAGCCGCCTGGGAGATTGGCAGAGATAGAGGGCCGCCCCACTTTTCGGCTCTTTCGGCAGAAGCTTGTTGGGACCTATTTGGTCTTCCCAATGCCCCTTCCCGGGGTTCTGGCCTCTGCTCGGGCGGAGTTGGCTTATTTGTGTCGGTTTGGTTTGGAGGTTTGGCCGTGGGCCTTAACGTCTTATGGGTCCTGCTAGCTTCCCCTCCTCTACCCCGTTTGCCGATTCGCACTGAAAGGCTTGAAGGGCCCTGGCAGCAGTTGGGGGGTGGGGACCCCCTCTAGGCCAATATGACTTTGCTGGTGTAATGAGCGCCCCAACAGTGACCGTGCCTTCTCCAAGGACGGTCACTTTCTGGTTCTGAGGCTTCCTTCCTGGAGGCCACTGGCAAATGTAACTGAAAACACAGTCAAGTTTCCAGCTTAAAATATCAGCGTTTCTTCATTTATGCAGTGGGAAGTCTGTTCCTTGAAAAGCTAATCCCAATAATAGCTTTTTAAAGGTGAGTTCTTAACGTGTCTTTTCAAAAACTTAGATAACAAATTTTCATTTTTCCAAATTGGTAACGTTGTTTTGGAGGATTAGTCTAGGCTAATTATACTATGTTATCCTAGACCTGCCTTTTTACGTGTAACTAAGCCTTTCAGTGATCACCCTCTCCCTGGTTTGGGCTTCTACAGAGCCCCTGCCTATAAGGCATTCTGAGGCCAGATTTGAGAAGTTGGTGAAGGAGCTGGTGCATTCAGAGGCTTTGCCTTTTGCCTTTATATATAGATATATGGGAAATGTAGACAGTAGGACCCTCCAGGCCTCAGCCATATCCCTCCAGGTTGGGGCATGTTTAGAGTAGAAAAGCCTGGTTAGGAGGCTGGGTGTTCATGATTTTTTGGAAAATTCATATGGCTTAAAACCCAGGCTTGATCCCTTGCTTATAAAGTTTGATTGGAAGGTGCCAGTTCAGGCTGCTACTGGGTAGTTAATTGTTAGCCACTGAGAACATCAGGTCGATGTGTTTGGCAGGAGAATGGAGCTCATGGTTTCTGGTGACTTCTTGGTACTGGCTAGTGGGCCTGGTTTTCGTCAGACTTCGGTTCAGATCCAAATCAGGGCCCAGATTCTGTCTTTCACACACTAACCAGAGGGACTGTATAGTTGAGTTCATGTTCCCTTTGGCAGAATTTAGCAGGATGGAATGGGAAGTGCTTCTAATAAGGTTAGACATATAGTGTCTCAAATGCCGGCTTAGTTAGATTTGGGTGAGCCTTTAAAAACGGACAGAGGCTTTCTCTTAAAAAGAATTTGAAATCTCTAAAGGAAAATCCCAAATCTCTCTTTGGAGGAAGGCTTTACTGCAAGGCAAAGGACCTTTCTTCTGTGGTTCTGAAGCTTTATTTATTGGCACTGAGGAAGCTCTGAAAAAGTGGGCCTTGGTTCCTTCTTTCTCAGCTGACACCCCAGCCCTCATTGGGGGTTCTGTGGATGGTGCTGGGTTTCCAACCTGCCATTTTATAATGCCCACCAGGGCTTCCAAGGAAATGCCCATTTGCTTAGGAAGAAATCTGAACTTTGTCTACTTTGGTTGGGTTGGAAGGGGCCTGGGTAGGCATATAATTGTGACAGGAAGCTGAAAAGGGGAGCTTTGGTCCCTTGCCATTCATTTTGTTTTGGTCAAACCCTTTGGCTCCTATGGGACCTCCTTCTCTGCAGGCTCAGATGAGATCCCACACTTGCCAAACCCCCAAGAGTGTCCTTACTATTTGAAGGTCAAATGCTTGGATGATGTTGCACTGGAGGTGGGTTGCAGAGCCAGAAACATTGTTGAATAGAGGGGCTGGCTCTGGCTGTTTCAGAAGCCAATCTCACTCATTTGTCCACCACCAGGGCTGCACCAGCATTAGGATTCAGTCACCTGGAGCCTAATTGGAAACCAGCATGTAGCTGGGGGGAGACTGACTTTTTAGATAGGAAGCCAGCCACACAAACACATTTTTGCTACTGATTTCAGTAATAGATTTGAGCTTCGTGCACAAGCCCCCTCCACGATTTCTCAGGCACAAGCACTTAGGTGACATTTTTGAATACTCTGTGTCAGTTGAGGTGTATTTCCGATTTCGCTTCCCCTTGTCTGACCCCAGATAAACGAAAGCTTTTCTAGGTTAGCAAGTGGGAAAAGCCAGGAAGAATAGGCCTTAAAGCTTTACTCCTGTAAACTGAAGTCCTTCCTGAAATTAGGCCTGCAGGGTCCAGTATCTCCTCTCTTCTGGGTGGTGATCAGAACAGTCACCACCAAGGGACTAAACCATTCCCTGGATACAAGGATTGACTGTTGCTGGAGCAGAGGAATGCCTGAAACGCAGCCCCCAGTATTCGGTTCTTCGGCCTGGTTGAAAACTAGCCAGGCAAATGATGTTCAGGAGAAAAAATGAAGCTGCTGTTTTCCTTTGGAAATCAGTGCCCAGCTGTGTAGTTGGGCCAGGAATGCAAACTCATGTTAGATCAGTTTGCCCTGTGGGTTTGGGTAGAGTGGGGATGACCAGGACTGGGAAGAAAACTAGCCCCTCCCATGGATCCAGGCTTTGTGGTGCTTAGGAGTTAAAAATCTTACTCAAAAAATCTGAAAGCAAAAAAAAGACAGCAGAATCTTTTGTGGTGATTTTAGAAGAAATAGGTAAGGAACTTCAATGTATTCCTAATTATAATCTCTGGGAGATTTGGAGGGTTGCATATTTATGCAAATATTAGCTGAAGCCCTTCAGGTTAGAGGCGGCATAGCCAAGTGTCTCACTGGGGCTCTGGCTGGTAAAGCTGGGGGCTCAGCCTGCCTGGGACATGGGCGTGACCTGTGGACTGAGCCGTGGCCTTGGAGTGCTGACACCAAGGCAGAATTGAGTGGGTGATGTGGAGCAGGGTACAGAATTTGCATGCCAGAAATTCTCCATGCTGATCAAATGACCAGTCTTTCCTGTCTGTGCTCCACTCCCCCCTCAACAACAGCACCAAGGTTTAAAATGGAGGCTGTGTCCCTCGGCTGCGTTCCTGTGTGCACTGACCAGGCTTTTGAGCCTCCAACTGTATGGCGGGCCACGTTGGGTTATGAATTGTTAGAAGAGCTTTCTTTTTTTTTCCCACTTGTTATCTTTCCAGGTGAATGACCTATGTTGGCATGTCCGGTGTCTCTCGTGTAGTGTCTGCCGGACCTCCTTAGGAAGGCACACCAGCTGTTACATTAAAGATAAAGACATTTTCTGCAAACTCGATTATTTCAGGTAGGTTAGAAAGGCATCAACTCAAAACGTTCACTTTCAAGGTTTGGTGAAGATCAGTCTTCTAGCAAAATTCACTTTGAAACGAGAATGATTTAATACATTTCACTGGGGTAGCCGAGGTGCCCAAACCTTTTTGAAACACAAGTCCTTTGGGAATATGTCCATCACCTACTTTACTGTAAAGAAAAAAAAAATCCTCACATAAGCCTTCCTCTTGGGGATGAAAGTTTGGTAGTTGGGTCTAGAAAAGCTGGCTTTTCCCAGTAGCCCCACCAAGATAATTCAAAGCAGCAGGGCCCATGAGTGAGGCCAAAGCCATGTCCGGCTTCTCCTGAGATGGAACCAAAATGTCTCAAGACCTTCCCATTACGATCCTCAGGAAGTTGGTCGTTGGCAGGCTAGATCTGTGCCCAACACACATAGCCACAGGTTACCCCCAGCACTGGGAGAGAGGCCCAAGTGTCCTTTGACCGGAGATGTTGCCTTCCCTGAACTCTGACCTTTGGGGCCCTACTTGAGACCCTCCCATTCTTGTCTCGGCATTATCTTTTCTATGTGAAATCTCATTGAAATGATTCCCAAGAAAAAGAGCCACTCAAGGCGACAATGGACCGAGACAGGAGGATATCTTTTACAGATGTTAAGCTTACTTTTCCAAAATTGTCAAGAAAAAAAATAAACTTTTCATTCTATCTCCAAAGGGGAAATATTTAGTTTTTCCAGAGGCATGTCATATTTGAAAGAAGGTACACTTCTAACCACTAAGGTACAATCAGGAGTTTGGGCTTTGGAGTTGGGTAGAGTGTGAGCGACTTCATATACATTCAGAATTTGGTGATTAGGAAAAATAGAGATGCTTAGTTAAAAAAAAAAAAAAAGGAGCAGGCTTTTTGACTCTATTGGAATCCCAGATGGGCTCTAAAGGCCCGGGTTTGCTTCCTTTGTTCTCCCTGGAGGCCCAAATACCTCCTCAAGTGATTGCAAGGACATTGGTATTTTAGAGGCCAGCTTTAGTAGCATTTCAGACTGGGACTTTGGGGCAATTGAAATTCCTACCATTTTACTTAGGTTGAAAATTGCTTTTGGGACACCATTAGTCAAAATCCCCAAAGTCCATTAAAGCAGTCAGCACGTGTTAGCAGCATTCAGAGCCCAGGATGGCGCTTTGGACATTATTGGCCCTTCAGAAGTGGGATCAAATGGACTGGAGCAGAATTGGACAGAAAACTTGCTAGCGCCTTTGTTTTTCTGCTTTCCGCCTATGGAAGTGCTGCTCTATTTGACAAATGCTCTCCAGGCACTAAATCTTAGAGGAAAGGAAGGGTTGTTGAGCAGAGTGGGAGGAACATCTTGTACCTTCATAAGGCCCACAGTCTGTCTCTTCCTTGAAAGTACCAAATGGAATTTTCCCTTATGGATAACAGCCCAGTATCTTGGGACTAAGGGACCAGTTGAGTGCTGGTTTTGGGGGGTGGGGGTGGCCATCCCGCCTCATTTAGTCACAGAGTAGTCTCCATTTTCCATCCCAATCTGCCAATTTCCTTAACTCTGTTTACGATATGTATGATACATAAGCATGTTTTTTCAATCAATTCTAGTAATGGAGTATTTGGAGTATTCAGAATCAGTCAGCTTTAAACGAGTCATCACTCGTGAGGCTGGCAGCTCAGCGTTTTCTCCTGGGCTGCCCTTTGGTTCAAATCCTGAGCATCCCCAGCATGTTGCCAATGATGGCTTTCATGCTTCCTGAGCTCATGTTGTGTTTGTTTATTTTACCCCATTCTTTAGGTTTGAATGTAGTGAGTAATTAAAAAGAAACCAAGAAAACCCAAAACTCCCAAACTACTATTATGCAGTCATGCACCGTCTTTGCTCACAGGGAATATGTCTGAATTAAAGCCCACTGTTGAGAAGTGTCTCTTTTGGAATTGTGAGGAATTATCATATTTTCAGAACATACTGAATCCTTGTGGGAGGAGAATTGGCAGAAAGGTCCCGTAAGCCTTCGAATGTTGGCTGGGAGTAAGCTAAGGGGAAGGGCCACCGTTCTGTCTCGCTGGTGCCTTCTTGCACAGCTTATTTTGACTCAAGATGAAATGTCTGTCTCCCTTCTCTGCCCCCCCCCCTTCTTCTTTACCATAGAAGATACGGAACCCGCTGTTCTCGCTGTGGGAGACACATCCACTCTACTGACTGGGTCCGGAGGGCCAAGGGGAACGTCTATCACTTGGCCTGCTTTGCGTGTTTCTCCTGTAAGAGACAGCTCTCTACTGGAGAGGAGTTTGCTTTGGTTGAAGAGAAAGTCCTCTGTAGAGTGCATTATGACTGTATGATGGACAATTTAAAGAGAGAAGTTGAAAATGGTAAATTCTCCCTTGGTCTCAGTGGATGTTGTTTGGGGGTGGGGGCCAGAGGAGGAGGAGGAGCATGGGGGCCACATCCTTCTCAGCTTCATGACTTGTGGGTTGGGAGTGTTTTTATTTGTTATATTATAGCCCAAATAATGGTGTGTGTGTGTGTGTGTGTGTGTGTGTGTGTGTGTGTGAGTGTGTGAGAAAGTGTGTTGGTGTGTGTATGTGTAAAATTATTTTTTACATGTAATAATTAATTGTACCCTATTCCTTAGATTTAGACCTCTCAGCATATGTATATAGAGCCACATATATTTTAAACTGTCAAACTAAACCTTATTTCAGAAACAAGCGTGCCGTATTTCTCTGATGGAGAGATTAGCTATTTCTGGATAGCTGATGATAAACATATCTTCCAGAAATAGTATTTATAATTTTACAGATTCAATTCCATTAATCAAAAAACTTCCTGAAATAACTTAACCTGTCAAAAATGTACAAGTTTTATTTACAAGGAAGTTGTGTCTCGATTAACAATGGATGGTGGGGGAAAATCACTTTCATAAATACAAGATTTTACAAAGACAGAACGAATTTGGCCTTTAGTGAAATGGACAGCAAGGACATTGATCTCCTACAGTTTGGGAGGGAAAATGATTCCACATCCTAGAATCCTAGATGACAAAGAGGGCAAAGATCCTGAGGAAATTAGGACTAGTGAAGAAGTCAGAAGCCCAGGCTGAAGAGGCCGCATGTATCGTATGGATACACGGACTGAAGCTGGGTTGGAATGTGATATTTCGGAGACTTTAAACTTGAAGCGAAATATGTCTCAGAACATCTCGTTCTAATGATTTAAAACCAGGACTTAGAGATAAGATGTTCTGACCAGGTGAACACTGAGACTGGCTGGCCAAACGACCTTCCCTTTGATTGAAATAGGAATATCATCACAATATGCCAAAAGCATTGGCAAAATGTCCCTTGGCTGTCTTTTTTTTTTTTTTTTAGTATAAATATTTTGCTGGAAAGTGAAGTGTGTGTGTGTGTGTGTGTGAGAGAGCATGTGTGTGTTGGTATTTGTGTTGATGTGTGTGTAAGTGTATGTTGGTATGTGAGTGTGTGTGTGCGCGTACGTACGTATACAGGCATCTTTCTCAGTTACATGGGAAGCTAACATGTGCACCGTCTCCGGCCTTTGGAGATCCCTTTGCTTAGCAGTGGTCCTATTTCATCCCACTGAGATGCACGTACTTTTTCTTAGGGCTAGTGCACAAACACTCTTTCCGTCCTGTCGTGTTCACATTGTGTTGTGTCTTTAAGTGTCAGCCCCAAGTCTTTTCTCCAGGGCGAGGGTTCCTGTTGGTCCCATGCCATGTGAACTTTGCTGTTCGGGCCTTTCTTTGTGTCCTCAGCACTTAGCCTGGGACCTGGTTCTTGTAAGTGTTTAAAAAATGATTGGTTGTTCCTGACCGGTCATATATTGTCTAAATAAGAAATGGGAAGATTGGATTCTGGCAGCCTGGATGTATTCATCCGGATGATCCACACAATTACTGTTATTTTCCTTTTGAACTTCAGGGAATGGAATTAGCGTGGAAGGCGCCCTGCTCACTGAACAAGACGTCAATCACCCCAAACCAGCCAAGAGAGCTCGGACCAGCTTTACGGCCGATCAGCTCCAGGTAGAAGTGGCCTGCGAGGGGGGGCGGGCATTAACACATGACTCCGACAGCCACACCAAGGCCCAGCTTTGTGTCCTTTTAGGAAACCAGCTGGGTGGGTCTGTAAAAATTCTCTGAGGCCCCAAAGTGGTTCATGGAGGTTCCAGCGGAGCAGGCATGTTCTGGAAACGGAACAGCAGCTACTCAAATCCCCCCCCCCCATGGCAGTTTGGTGTTATTCTGCAAATCAGAAGCAAAATGTTGACCTGTTGAGTCTTCCCAATGAAACTGGTTTTTAGGAATTTCCATCATTTCTAAAGGAAACAAAATATTTTTGAGAAATTATGTAACATCAAGATGTATCGCATGCAGCTTGTGAGGATGTTAAGGTTTTGTATTTCCCTGGAACACATCACAGTCGGCCTCTTAAGGAGGGGCAAAATGGTATGTTTTCAAAGTTGGAAATAATTGCAGTCATGTGGACATAAGCAGGAACCCAGAGGTTGAGGCCAATCATATGGACCTTTTTCTTCTTTTTAGAGGGACTGAGGCCTGATGGTTGATGGTGCCTCCTAAAAAGGGAAGGCTTATTTTCTCTCAGTCTGCTGTTTGTCAGTGTGACTGTGATTGCCGTCAGCTTGAGTCACCTAGCTATCAGGAGAAGAAGCTGTCCAGAGATGGTTTGGGAAACTGGCCATCCACTTGTTTCTGAGAATGTGGCTGATGTGTCCTTCAAAAACTGATTTCCTACCACTTACTATTCAAATTTCTGTCTTTCCAACTTTCTGCATCATGCTTTAGCGTGATTGGGAGGATTGTGGGAAATAATTGACAAACATTTAATGCCGTGTTTGAACCAGGCTCTATTCTAGGGGCCAGGATGTAGGGTTCCTCTCAGGCGGGGTGCCTAGGAATAGGGATAGACATACAATTGAGCTTTTAAGAAGTCGACTGTTTCCATGAAAGACTAACTGCCACTCGGTATAAAAATGACCCACAATAAAAGGATTGGGGACTGTTTGAGAATGAATAATGAAACATTTCCTAGCTGGCTTTCTAGGGAGTGCCACAGTGCCTAGAACACAGAGTCTGGAGTCCAGAAGACCAAGTTCAAATCTGACCTCAGCCCCTTACTGGCTGTGTGAGCCTAGACAAGTCACTTCCCCTCTGCCTCATCTGTAAAACAGGGCTCCCCCCAGGGCTGTTGTGAGGATCAAATGAGAGGTGCCTGACTCCCAGTAGGTCCTATCTAAATGTTAGCCATTCTGATTCTGAAGTGTTTACTATGTACTAAGTACTGGAGATAGAAATGGAGAAGACAGACCACCCCAGCTCCCCAGCAGCTCCTGTTCTGAGGGCAGGTCCTGGAGATGCAGGGTCAAGGCAGACGGATGGCCGCTCCTCGCCTTCACTCTCATTCCCAGGGCTCAGCTCCCACCGTTTTTGATGCGGCACCTTTGGACACTGGACCAGCCCCATGGCTATACCAGAGCTCTGGGGTTGGGGGTCCTGGACTATCTCTGTCAGGGACCCTTCGTTCAGGAAGCAGCAGTGCCCCAGAACGGGACCTGTTTTCAAGGTGCTGGGACCTAAAAATAGAGAAGGGCAGAACTTGAAGCCTGGAAAGGCCCTTCCTTGGATGCCATCGAGATCCGTCCTTCATTTTACAGTCAGAAAATGGGCCTCAAAGACTTTGTTGATTCACTGAAAGTCCCATAGGTGGCAAAGTCAGGATTCAAACCTGGCCCCGTTCCTTAAACCATGCTGTCCTTAGCCTGGTGGCTTAGCTTGTGCAAAGTCATTGTAGGATCCCCAAGGAAGTCCCCCAGAAAGTGAGGTGCAGGCCGCTGGGCCAAGGGAGGGGGCCGTTTGTGACATTCATTAAGAATTAGTAGAATTTTTTTAAAAAACCAGGCAAACTTGTCTCCCCAGACTTTTTCCAGGTATTTTAATATCTCAAGCAAAACATCCCAAATGAAAGAAAACTAGATATTTTGGGGCAGTCCTTGACACTCAAAGAAGCCTTTAAAAACTCTTTGTCCAGCACAGGAGTAATCGTGCAGGGCCCCAGCCGCAGGGACAGGAGGTGCCCGGGCTGGTTTTCTCTAATTCCGGGGGGGGGGGCATTTTACCAGGAATACATGGTGCGAGAACTTCCCTGTCTCAGCGTGGAAACAGCAGGAACATGCCAGCAGCTTCTCTTCATTACCCTTTACAGCTGTTGTCCCATTGGATGCTCTAAATAGCCCTGGGAATCAGGCTGAGTATGAGGCACAGAGAGCAGGCCTCTGCCCCAGAGCTTCCTGAGGAGAGCCGCCCTCCTCTGGCCTCGCTGTTCCGTCTGTGAGGGGGACGTGTTGACTTGGAAGCTGGCCGGCCCTCCAAGGTCCTTTGCACACCAGTGCTGTGATCATATTGCCTTCCATTCCACAGATGAGGAAGCTGGGGCTCGGGCTGCAGTCACAGCTAGGATGTGGCAG